>NW_014569619.1:571746-596077 GCF_001313835.1 Polistes canadensis
ATATATATATATATATATATATATTATAAATATTCATTTTATCAGATTAAAATTTTTTAATATAATCTCAGACTATACGTGGAAGTTTATTTTTGTATCGTATATACTAGAAACAACATATACTGCAACAACCTTGTAACGTGTATTTGATTTCTACTTGAGAATCTCTAGTTTCCTTATAACGTATATAAACAATTAAAATAAATTTAAAGGGATAAACAAATTATAAAAGAAGAATTTATTCGTAAAATAAATTATTATTATATAGTATTTAAAACTTATAAATTAGGTTGAAAAGCTTTGAGTCTAATATAGAAATAGTTTATTTTTTTTTGTTTACAAAATTCATTTTTATTTTAGAAAATAAAATTTATTTTTTGTCCAAGTTCCAAACTTTTTAATCCACTCTCGTAGTTAATTTTAATATTAAATGAGTAAGAAATGACGTCAGATTATTACAAGAAAGTCGATATTTAGATCAGAAGAAATATTTGGCGCAGCAAAGAGAAACATTTTTCGTAGTGCTAATTATAGCTACGAACGATTTAAGATCTAATACGTTCCAGTATATTCTTTCGTCTCTTCTCTACTCTTCAAATGCAAATGCAATTATGACCTATACACACTTGTATATATAAATGTCTTTAGCTTATCCCCTCTATGACTGTAAGAAACCTTGCCTACCAATGACGAGTTGAGAAGTTTGAAATAGGCATTGTGATTGGTCGGACGAAGAAACTTCTCGAAGCGGGCGATTCGGTCTATTAAAACTCCTTCCTACGGGAAAGTTGCAGAAGTGTTGTGTAGTCACAAGTGACAAACGTTCTCTGCGTATTCGCGACCGATTGTGAATTATTATTTCTGTTACCAAAAATAAGGAGTACGAAATGTAAGTCTACATTTTATTTGTGTCCTGTTTTTTTCTTTTTCAATTGTTTTAAGTTCCAAAAAAGTTTTGACATTTTTATTGGATCGATTTTTTATCAGAAACCCTCGCGTTATAAATAAAATGAAATCTAATATGTTCTTCCACTTACATTCAATACGAGTCTTATAATGAAAAATAGCCTTTACGGAGATCGGTAAAATCTATTTGGTCGATTACTTTGTAAATTTTATTCTATGCGATATCGCAGGACATATCTTGGAAAGAAAAAAAAAGACAAGATATAAGATAAAATTTGATTCGATCGTTGGTCTTATTGAAAAAAAAAAAAAAAAAAAAGAAAGCAAAAACACTAGATAACACAACTAAGAAAAAAGATGAAACATTATACAATCATATCTAAATCGAAAGTGCATGTTATTTTCGGTTCTCGTAAAGTGGAACGAGATTCGAGAAACTTCGAGTCAAGTTGTGCTTGCAACATAGCCTAAGTAAATCAGTAAAAGAGTTTAGCTGAGGAAGAGTAGGTTATTCTTAAACTGTTTGCGGTAATATATGAGAACGATACGATATAATATATTTTCATGTTTTTCAACAGAGACGAGCTGTGAATCATGACAAAAGTTCCGGCAATTGGAATCGACTTGGGCACTACGTATTCCTGCGTAGGCGTTTTTCAACATGGAAAAGTTGAAATTATTGCCAATGATCAAGGAAATCGAACAACACCAAGTTATGTGGCCTTCACCGATACCGAACGATTGATTGGAGATGCCGCGAAAAATCAGGTTGCCATGAATCCAAGTAACACCATTTTCGGTACGTATTTTTATAATTATTAATAATTGTATTTTTATAATCATGTGAATTTGTGTGTGTTATAAATTTTTCGACTACGACGAACAAATATTGCTTTTATCACGTTTAGAAAATTCCATGTGATTTTACATATTGATTAAGAGTTGTCATCGCGTAGATACTACAATGTAAATGTAAATTGAATCAACTTAATTACGATGATCACGTAACCGTATAGATTTTCTTTATTTATCCTACACTTGCATTAATGACCTCGTGCAGTAGCGTAAATGCAATATACTATGTTTTTTGTTACGCGTATGTGCTGACCCAAGGTTAACATGACATTAATTCTTTTCATGATACACAATATAGTAACATGTATTATGACTAGAGAAACTCGCAATTATCAACTCGGTGATTAACGTGTAGATTTATCAACATATTTATATACAGCGTGAGTTTTAAGTAAAATTTTTTGCATGCACGATCGAGAAATATGTGTCATCGAAAACCACAAACCATGAATTTACCTTATTCGGAACATTATTTATTTGTAATAACATTGAATTATATTTTTAATTATTATTTGTTAAGATGCGAAACGGTTAATCGGTCGCCGTTTCGACGATGCAACGGTACAGAGTGACATGAAACATTGGCCATTCACTGTGGTGAGTGACGGAGGAAAACCAAAGATCCAGGTTTCATACAAAGGCGAAGTGAAAACTTTTTTCCCAGAAGAAGTGTCCTCGATGGTTTTGACGAAGATGAAGGAAACTGCAGAGGCCTATCTTGGACAGACTGTTACTAATGCAGTCATCACAGTTCCTGCATATTTCAACGATTCTCAGCGGCAGGCAACAAAGGATGCCGGTGCAATAGCTGGCTTAAACGTTTTACGTATTATTAATGAGCCAACTGCTGCAGCAATAGCTTATGGTCTTGACAAGAAGACATCAGGCGAGAAGAACGTATTGATATTCGATCTTGGCGGTGGTACTTTCGATGTTTCCATTTTGACGATCGAGGACGGTATTTTTGAGGTGAAATCGACGGCTGGTGATACTCACCTCGGTGGCGAGGACTTTGATAATCGTATGGTCAATCACTTTGTTCAAGAATTTAAACGAAAATACAAGAAGGATTTGAGTAGCAATAAGAGAGCTGTTAGACGTTTGAGAACGGCTTGTGAGAGAGCAAAGAGAACGCTTAGCTCATCTACACAGGCTAGCATTGAAATCGATTCATTGTTTGAGGGTATTGATTTCTACACGTCTATTACTCGAGCTAGGTTCGAGGAATTATGCGCCGATCTCTTCAGGAGTACTCTCGAACCGGTGGAAAAGGCTTTAAGGGATGCGAAAATGGATAAGTCGCAGGTGCATAGCATCGTTTTGGTTGGCGGATCTACCAGAATACCAAAGATTCAAAAACTTTTGCAAGATTTCTTTAATGGCAAGGAATTGAACAAGTCTATTAATCCTGACGAGGCTGTGGCATATGGTGCCGCTGTACAGGCTGCTATTTTGCATGGTGATAAATCAGAGGAGGTTCAAGATTTGTTGCTACTTGATGTTACACCGTTGTCCCTTGGTATCGAGACTGCTGGTGGTGTTATGACGACTTTGATTAAGAGAAACACTACGATTCCTACCAAACAAACTCAAACGTTCACCACTTATTCGGACAATCAGCCGGGTGTACTTATCCAAGTTTACGAAGGAGAGAGAGCTATGACGAAAGACAATAATATTTTAGGAAAGTTCGAACTCACGGGAATTCCCCCTGCACCGAGAGGTGTCCCGCAAATCGAAGTTACCTTCGACATTGATGCCAATGGTAAATTTTCTTAATTGGTTATAAAAATCAAGTAGACAGTTAATAATAATCTTTATCCATCTTACACATTTTCTATTACGTATGTTAATTATATGATTTAAATTTAATTTGTTAGGTATTTTGAACGTCTCTGCGATCGAAAAGTCAACAGGGAAGGAAAATAAGATCACGATTACGAACGATAAGGGTCGTTTATCAAAGGAAGATATCGAGAGGATGGTGAACGAGGCTGAAAGATATCGAAACGAAGATGAACAACAACGTGATAGAATTAGCGCTAAGAATGCTTTGGAATCTTATTGCTTCAATATGAAGAGTACGATGGAGGATGAGAATATTAAGGATAAGATTGATGATTCAGATAAACAGAAGGTTCTCAATAAATGCAACGAAGTCATTTCTTGGTTGGATAGCAACCAGTTAGCAGAGAAGGAGGAATTTTCGGACAAGCAAAAGGAATTGGAGTCCGTTTGCAATCCTATAGTTACTAAATTGTATCAGGGTGCTGGTGGTGGCGCTGCTGGTGGTTATCCTAACAAACCTGCCGGTGGTGGTGGTGCCGGCGCTGGCAGTGCTGGTGGGCCCACCATTGAAGAAGTTGATTAAAAATCATTTTCATCGAGCATTCTTTTTATTATGTCTTTTATAACTTATTTATTTTTCTCCTTGATTGTTTTTGAGATGAACTAAATTTGATAATAGATCGTGCATACATTATTTGTGTGAATATACAATATGTTGTTTTGTCTTATAGATATATCTTCTTATTTGTTGAATATGGCCGCCGCTTTATATGTTCTTATTCGGATAATGCTTGGGAATATATTTGGATCCTTAATAAATACTTATTTTGAATAATTAGACTTATAATTAAGATTTACATGACTTGTGTACTTATTTCTAATGCATTAGGATCGATATTGTTCAAATGTTACTTATCGTCGCATTAGTTCTTACCGTGTTGAGTTTCACTTGAACTTATTTAGACGTTTTCAGGTCGGTAGAATTGAACGACGATTATCAAGTAAGTCGTAATAACACCTACGAACTGAAAATGTAGATTAAATTTTACTTTTTGGTCGAATAATGTAGTAATGAAATATTTGAATAATTTATTTAGAACGATCAAATCTAGTTGACTTACACCAGTTAAGAGAGCGTTGTTCATTTCGAAAAAATCACAGGCGGTAAAGGCAATCGGTTGTTGTTGAAGTTGATTCGAGAAATCATTAATCTCGTTTCTGATACAATCACGCTCGATATTTGCCCGTAATAGATTTTCCATGCTGAAGTAGTTCAAACCGAATCTACTAATGTCGAGGGAAATTCGTCGGCGATCTTCGTGGTGTTGTTGATGTTGTTGGTGCAATTGTAAGGAATAATCGTGCTCGTTGCAAATAGCCAAAACGGACAACGGTTTATCACGATCCGTCTTTTCATGATTAGGAATAATAGAATGTATCAATATACCAGTCTTCTTGAATTCTCGATTGGTCAGCGTGCAGACCCAGCACATTAGCCCGAACTGTCCCGCGTAAATTATCCAAATGATGTTGTTGATCAGCATGAACGCATAATTATGCTCGACAACACCCATGTAAATTCGGAAGAGCGTAGCAAGGACCATAATGAACGAATTGGCTGAACAAAGAAGAAGTTGGATACCATGTGTATCATTAACGAGAACCACCAACTTGCAAACATCTATGAAATTGAAATTCTAATATTAAAATATTGACGATAGAATTCGATTCTAATTTTCCTACAATCTTATTTACCACTGTGCAATTCCCTTATACGTCGAATCTTGAACGCGATCAAAGAGGCAACCAATTTGTTGTCTAGTCGCTCGATCATTTTATTGATCTTTCTGAATCTATTACAAATCACGTAGACTACCGTGTCGAAAACGAAACTGTTGATTACGGATTGAGCTATCGTATAATATAAAAGAAGATCCGAGGCGAATATGTCTTCTGGTGAAGTAAAATAATAATAAATAACATGCATCAATAGTGATACTGGTCCTAAAATAAATGTCAACATGACGGCCAGAATTTGAACGGTCTTAATCGATCGTTCATTTATCGACACCTCTCGTGTGATCTTTTTATTTAATTGTTCTATCTTGTCCATCAGCAGAGGCCACTTTTCGTAATGTTTGATACCGTGGAAAACGTAATAATATGATGAAATGTAACACACGACCTTGTTCATATAATACATAATCTTAAATATATCGCTTTTGAAAATAGTACCAAATGTAAAAAAGTCAATGGCACCGTAAGCGACGATCACTGTGCAAACTCCAAAGTTGAGAACCCGAACGATTATTGTTACGAACTTTGGTAATTTTTTCGGATGGGCTACGCCAACTCCCAAAAACCAAGAGACGTAAGTTATAACGCGTAAAGTTTTTTCGGTCGTCAGTGTTGATCTTTGTTCTATTTGAACGCTCGTTTCGTCTTCCATTTTCTGTTGAATATTCGAGACAGAACGAGATCAGTCGAATGGTACGTTCATTATTTCAATAATACTGAAACACTTTTGAGACTGAAATTGTACGAACGTTTTCTCAAAATCGAGAACGTAAAAGTCACTCGTTAATAATTTCATGTCAAATTTACAAGACAACGATATAATTAGTAGTTAAAATTTCATGGTGTCCTTTTAAGGAAATTAAAAATCTGATTCATGTGCGTGGTGGTGTTTTCACGCACGAAAGAAGACACGCATCATTCATTTTTTATATACATCTAGATAATATATATATATATATATATATATATTTATGTATATGTATATGTATATGTATATTGAAAAAAACGAGCTTTATTTGCCCAACGACTATATTACAATTTTTATTATATAGTAAACATTTAAAATGAGATAAAACGATAACGTGTTGGTTGTTGTACATCGACCTTTACAAATCATGCGGCAAGTCGAGTTAAAGTACTTCTGGAGATATGCGGGCTGAAGTATATTCTTATTTCTCTTTTTCTCGCTTAAGTATGTTTTTTTTTTTTTTTTCCCATTAATAAATAATTAATAGCGCTCACGATAAATCGGCGGTAGATCTGTCGGATAATATTTTGGTATTATTTCTTTTCTCCCTTTTTTTTTCTTTAACCCCCCAATCCCCTCCCCTCCCCTGTCCCGGCCCTTTTTTCTCTCCCCCTTTTAATTATTCTTTGCTTTTATAAGTGCGATCGTTGCCAAAACACGCGTAGATATAATGCATAACTTTTGTGTACCTGTTGCATCTTTTTTTCTTGCTTTGTTTATTTTTCTTATTTTTTTTTTTTCTTTTTTGCCTGCTTTTTCTGTTTTTTTTTTTTTTAAAGATGAATTATAGATGTGAAGATTCGATTGGCTTAACGATCGAAATTTTCGAATCGCGATCTAAGAATTTTTCGCGAAGGATTCCTCTCCGATTGTGTGTTTGTATATATATATATATATATTTTTGTTTGTTTTTTATGTATAATATATATCGCTCTTCTCAGTTTTTTTTTTGTATTTTGTCGTAAATTTTGTTTTAAATTAGTTTGTTTACTCTTATAGGGAAAAGGCAGCGTGAAATTATTCGAACACGGAACGCGTCGATTAACACTTTGCGACGACCCCGAGTTGGTTGATTTTTTCGCGAAATATCATTTTATTCGGTTCTACGCGTAGTAATTATAATAGTAGTAGTAATAGTAGTAATAGTAGTATTAGTATTACTTCTCTTCCTTTTTTTTTCTTTTTGTATTATTTTAAATAAAATTATATCAAATAATGAATAGAATCGCGTTTTACATTGCCGACGATGTTTAAACTGATTTATTCGAAACGACAACGTTAGTAGTTGTGTTGGTTGTGAGGAAACGAAAGGACAATCATCACGATTGGAAAAATGACGCGGTATATGGAAGGATATATTTTGTTTAAATAAATAATTAGCAATGGGATCGATAAAATAAGAAAAGGAAGATAGAAAAAAAAGAATAGAAAGGAAGAGATAGATAGATAGATAGATAGATAGATAGATAGATAGAAAAATATGACAAATTGGTAGAACGATCGTACACGATTGCGAGTAATTTGCGTGACTTTTGATAATTAAAAGATTTTCCTTGTGTATGATCGGCTGACATATAAATTAATGTATAAGGAGACCTTTGGTTTCAATTTTCTTTTTTTATCCAATCGATTTCTTAGATACGCATTAACGTTTCTCTCTCTCTCTCTCTCTCTCTCTCTCTCGACGAATAATAAATATGTTAAAATAAATTTACGAAAGAGTGAAACAAAAGAGATCAATAAACGTTATCAAATATTTTCCTTATCGATTATTTACAATCGTTTCAATGCAAAGGTGAATAATAATATCGAAAAATTTAAACCAATGGATCAAACTTTCCTTTTTTCATTATACAATTTTTCATATTCATTAATATAATCGTATTGCACTGATTAATAATGAAATATCTATGGGAGTACGGGTTTTTGGTGATGACTTTGGTATCGATCTTTTTTTTTTTGTTGAAAAAAAAAAAGAATAAACGAATACCTTGTCAATATTTTTTTCGCATCTCTATGAAAGATTTTATAATATTACGTAAAATGATATTAAATTTGTAGATATTCACCATCGTTACCCCATTCGTCCATCAAATGTTATTTTTCATTTGATATGTCGTTTAAATTATCGACGAGAAGCTGAAGCGTTAAACCGATACGATTTAAAGGTTTTTTAAATGGCAAATGTTATCACGAATTACCCATACGGAACAATTTGATATATCGTATATAAATATACTATTTGCGAATATTTGTAAATATGTTATCAATACAATATAAATAAATGTATATATATATATATATATGTAATATATGCAACATATACATGTAATATACGAAACATGTATATGTAGCATATAAAAGATATATATGTATATCTATATGTATATCTCTTGTTTCGTGTAGGTTACCAAAGAACTCGTGAGGTCGTTCGATAATCAATCATTAAAGGATCCCATCAAAATCATGACTTATTTTTTTTCCTTTTTCACAAAGAAAGCGTAGTACGTCGTTCATAGACTTTATGGATATGTAATCTGATCAGTTAATTGTTTTCTTCGAAACACTGTTTCCCTTGTATAATAATAATTATCATATATATAAATCGTTAATATCGAATAAAAACAATATGGAAATAAAAGACAGATTTAATACCGATGCAAAAACGACAAATCGTATCAATCGCGTTCCTTTTAAAAGACCCTAATTTTTGATAAGAACATCATCATCATCATCATCATCATCATCTTCTTTTTTTTATTATTAATTCGGAATAGAACGCTAGCTACTTGAACTTGCCTTATCGGTATGCTTTTTTTACCACAAAATCCCATTTTATGGAGACGGCCGTTTCACGTTATTGTTTAAGCATTATTTTAATAAGCCGAGCGCTCGTAGACAAAGCTCGACGAACATTGTTCTTATTATTATTATTATTAATTATTATTATTAATTATTAATTATTATTATTATTATTATTTCATTTTTTTTTTTTCTTTTCTTTTCTTTTCGTTTAGTTTCATTTTCTTTGAAATTAAATCGCAATTTTTGTTTCATAATGAAATTTTCTAATTAGATCGGAAAAATGGGTATCGTTTGATCATACGAAGAGAGAATCACGATGACGAGGATTCACGATTAATCACGATCTAAACTTGAAAAATGTCTACGGAGGCGCGTGGTGCCACATTCGCGTCAAAGATAGATGTTGTCGGGGTTGTGGCAGATGGGATGTCGATTTTTCTGCTGTTGACCACTGCAGTAGTCGTCGATAATGCCGTGTTCATCGTTTCCGGTGACTCAGACGTTGTCGGTACCTGCTACGATTTAATTTATTAATAATTTTGTTCATTTTTTTATCAACACATTTTATAGAACGATAATAACGAAGTCCTTCGTTACTAAATATTACATTTTTCATTGGTTCATTTGTTTGTTAAATATATATTTATTTATCCCCATTGTTATTATTATTTTATTATTAAATTCTAAGTATATATTAAATATTCTTTCATTCTAAAAATATTATGTATTATATTTCAAGTTATTCTATGCATTCATTGATAATAATAATCGTTAATACAAATGTGGTGTTAAGATTAATGAAAATTATTTAATGAAATATTTACGTACCTCGTTGTAAAATACTTCTTTACCCTCTTCGACAGATGGCAAAAGTTCGTCAGTAGAATGCGGAGTCCTAGGACTGGGTGTTGGGGCTACTTGTTGCTGTTGTTGTTGTTGTTGATGTTGTTGTTGATGTTGCTGTTGTTGCTGTTGCTGCTGTTCCCGTTGTTTTTGTAACCTTAACTCTTGGAGAGCCTGCCTTTGTTCCTTTTCATTACGTTCTTTTTCCAATCTACGTGCGCTGTAACTACGGGCCGAGGATGTTGAACTGTGAACTGATGCTAAACTAGGTCGACGAGAACCTGCCAAAAAGAGGACCTAACGTCAATTCGTTAATCGTAAACATTTAAGCCGTGTCAGAATTTTATCTAAGAAATTTCTTTTATTACTCCTAGCAGCCGAAAAAGGAAGAAAAACATGTGGATTCTAGCGTATCCGATTTTTTATCTAATGGTAAGAGTTTGATATATATATTTATATACATGGTATCCCGTAATTAGTGATACATACGAGGAAGAAGTAATTCTAAGTAAATAAAATGAACAATAAGTCGAAAATATATTGAATCAAATTTGTTCATATAAGATTTTGTTTTTGGGGTAGGGGTGTGGGTTGATAAATATACTTGAAAATTTATCGAATACGTATGCACTTGATTGAAACTAACAATCCTGTAAACTAAAAGCTTTGTTCAATAAGCATAAGAGTAGAATTGATATAAGAGATAAAATTATACTGACAATGTTTGCAAATGTATTAGGAAGTACAAAAATGATCTCTCCGAAATATTCGAAAGTAAAATGGTTAAAAAATGA
This sequence comes from Polistes canadensis, assembly GCF_001313835.1. Lineage (NCBI taxonomy): Eukaryota > Metazoa > Arthropoda > Insecta > Hymenoptera > Vespidae > Polistes > Polistes canadensis. The sequence continues at coordinate 582,283 of NW_014569619.1, forward strand.
ATCGAACTGAAATTAAACCAAGTTTGTATTCGTACTCGACAAATTTTCAAATATATTTATCTTCAAGACAAAGTCTTATACGAACAAATTATATTCCATTTAGTTTTCGACTTTTAATTTTTCACTTAAAATCATTCCTTATTCGTTTTTATCATTAGTTATGGAATATCCTGTATATAGATATTTCTATAGATGATGCGTGATTCTAAGATATTTCTGTAAGAGATATAAAGCGAAAGTAAATGTCGCCCGTAAGCCATCATTGTCGTACAGTCAAGCTTATTATACGATTGCGAGGAGTGCTGAGAATTATTATTGCATATTATATTTATTTCGGTATGTGTGTGTATGGGAACCGTCGTCGGACCATCGTTTCGCGTGGTAACTCGGATAAACGGAACAGGTTCGTAGAAATATGTTGGTGTAGATATCGTGTAAATGAAAAGTTGAACACAAGTGGTGGGGGAAAATGAAACGTGTTTCTTTTTTTTTTCTTTTTTTTTTTTTTTCATTTGCCGAGCAAACACAGGCAAAAGGCCAAAGCGGAAGCACACATCGTTTATATTTCATATTCGAGTACTATGCGAAGAATATTGATTTCATATATAATTATTAAACGTTCAAGTTTTTTTAAATCTCACGAAATTTTAACCAAATAATCTTAACGATCTCAATCATTTTCTATCATTATTATTATTATACCTTATTTTTAAATTAATGATTCGATTAAATAATTTTAAATTAAAAAGAATGTATGAGAATCATCATCCTAAAAAAAAAAAAAAGAAAATACTTTAGAGTAATTAATTAATTCGCCAATATATGTTTTCAATTCGATACGATAGTATTCTCATTACAAAAACGCACATCATCATTCTCGTTAAAAATAAAAGGACGCGCGAGAGAACAAATAGACTAATATTTTTCTTCAGTCATTCGCGCGTATGAAGAAAAACATCTTGACAGCATCTTTAGTTTAATACGCCCGGAAACTTTGTTTGAAAAGCAGAACGCAACAAACGTCTCTGTGAGAAACGAAAGTTGGAAACGCACATACGTTGTTCGATCATCGTTGTCCTTGTAAAGCGCATATAGAAATTATTAACTGATAGACATAGCAGAAAATAATACAAGAGATAGAAAGAGAGACAGACAGACAGACAGAGAGAGAAAAAGAAAGAGAAAGAACGAGAGAGCGAAGGAAAGAATGGGAGGGAGAGAGAAAAAGAGAAAGAGAGAGAGAGAGAGGAAGATAGAAAAACAAATAGTAGACAGAGAAATAGCAGAGCTCTTTAGAGTCAAACACTTCGTTCCACATTATGTATAGGAAACGAAAACGAAGCGGTAGCAATGTTCGATCGACAAAGTTTCATCGACGTTTCCGATTTTCGAACGTCAAACTTTGTCCATCGAAATATAGGAAAAGCAGATTTCTAACGGGTATCATCGAGAATTGTGTGTGTGTTTAAATAAATAATAATCGATAATTAGAAATATTATTTAATAAGGCTTCTTTCTTTTTCCCCTTGAAATATAATTCTACGTTGATGTTAATTGTTATTTTTTTTTTAAGTAACATAAAAAAAAAGAAGAAAATAATGTAAATTTGTTAAACTATAATATGAATTGAGAAAGTGTAGACAAGTATTTTGACTATTGTAATTTATAATTTGGATGTAATATGTTAAAATTAAATATTTATTGTTAGATTGTTTAAAAATGAGAGATTAAGGATAGGAAACAAAAAAAGGTATAAAAGAGGTAGAAAGGAAAAAATTCGTATAACCTTTTGCATTGCGCGATGCAATGTAAAAGAAATGAGATACAAGCATGAGAAAAATGTTGTACACTTTTAAGCAAATTTTAGTGAGATTTAGTGTTTCGACTACGAAGAGTTTGTATTCGTATAATAATCTCGCTAATTCGAGACGCAAAAGATGCGTTAAAAGCTAAGTAAAAGCCGACTACACTAAAAAGATAAAGTCGCATACGACTGTTTCTTCGATAACCGGTTTCTCAGAGTGCAAACCGTTATATCGTTGTTCTTTTGATTTTAAATCGTTTTTATTTGGATTTGTTTATATTTTGGAATATTTTTATTGACTCGTAAAAACAAACAATGATCATCTTAAAAAACTTTGAAAAGTTTAAATTCAATAAATGATATGCTTATGATGCGTTTGCAGAATTTGTGTTAGGCAGATAGTTTTGATTTTTTTTTTTTTTTTTTAAATCATACCAAGAAACCGGCCGCGAAACGATTTTCCATGCGATTTGTAATTACATATATTATTCAAATGCGTTGTGTGTGCAGCGAGCTAGCTAGTGCGTAAAGATTTCGCGTCTTTCTACAAGTCTTACCAGAAAACTTTTGTTCGTTAACGAGCAACGAAATCGGCCGCTGCCATCTTGCTATCTCGTAACACACTCGCGAAGCACACATTGTGACGCACACTTTTCTTATCGTGTGTGTAAGTTAGGTTTAAAGTGTTAATATTTATATATATATATATATAATTTAAAAAATTATTATTATTATTATTATTTATATTTATTTATATTTTTGTCTATCGTGGTTGGTGGGTTTATGTTTGTATTTTGCTGTCGTGTAAAACACGCGTTTAGAGTGATCCATTCGTCTTCTCTTAACAATAATCCATTAAACTTCAAGCCCTATCATAGTTTTCCTAATAAACAATCATTATGTGTGATTTGTGTGGAAAAGATATCGGTTATGTTCATTTCTGTTTCTATTTTATATATATTCTTTTCTTGTAATTTTTTTTCTTATTGCTCTTATTTTTGTTTTGTTTTTTTTTTGTTAAAGTTAGAAGAACGTTGCGACCGATGGTCCATCGTGGAAATAACGATTAAAAAATTGGAAATTTGTTTTGTTCATTAACGGGCTATTATTACAGACAGACACACCATTGAATCGGTCGCTTTTTAGACTTATAACAAAATAAAACGAGTAACAATTGTTTTATGTTTAGAATTGAAAAAATAATAAGTATCTCGTCCATCGTGATATTCCTAAAGTTTACTTGGAAGATAAATAAATAAGATAACAATAAAAGAACAATCAAGAAACGTATATACGTGAACAATTAATTGCTGCTAGTTGATTCACAAATTGAGAAATCTACAAATCGTGAGATTGACTTTTGGCTGACCTGAACTTGAGGAAAGAGTTGGAAATGCAACGGTGTAGATAAACGACAGCGATTTTTTTCTACGACACACACGCACACATAAAGAGACAATACAGAGCGAAAAAACTCGTTGAGATGCGAAGATTTTTGTCAACGCCATTACGAAAACGGCGTCGGATCTTCGATCGTTCGGATTCTTCGAGAAGCAAGTCATGTTTAAAGACAAAGAGAAATAGAGAAAGAGAGATAGAGATAGATAGATAGATAGATAGATAGAGATAGAGATAGATAGATAGAGATAGACGTTAGGATAAGGGAAAGGGGCAAGAAAAATAAAATGTGATAACAGTCAATTTCACGAATAGACAATTGAAGAAATATAAATGCAATTAAAATAATCAGAAATGTGGAAGAATATTATTTTTTCCTATGGAAACATCTGATGAAATGAACGATTCACAGTATGCTTATACATTTTTTCTTTTTTCTTTCTATAAATTAACTTTGGCTCACAGAATTATAAAATTTAATAAATTAATAATAAAAAGAAAGAACCAAAAAAACAAGGGGTTTCATGTTATTTCAAATCAATTGATCGTAGTTTATAAAAGCTTTTGAACGAGTTTCGTCAGGTGTTTCAGAATATATTTTCATTGAAATACGTGAGTGGATGGAACGGATTGGAAACGTTCGGAAACAGAGATAGAGTTAGAGAGAAAAAGAGAGAGATAGAGAGATAGAGAGAGAGAGAGAGAGAGAGTGATCGTCTACCGAGGCCGTCGGACGATCCCTCAGCTACGTCACTAAGGGTACGTCGGTGCTTGTTCCCGCCCTTGGTTGCCTGCAGGTGACACGATATAAGCAAGATGGCGGCGGCTCGTGCCGCACCTGCTCTTGATGCCGGTACCAGAGGACCGCGGCTACCACCGCTGCTAGGCCTCCTGGTGAACGCACAGCTCAAAGATCCGCCGCCTCCGCTTCTTTGGCTCGAACGCGAAGATGGCCGGCCACCGTGCAGCGTCAGAGGTATACCTGAGGATCGTCGAGAAATAGAAAGAGAAACTCTCATTGGATTTTCCTTTTTTCTTTATTTGTGTTTCCCCCAGCAATAATTTTCTTCCATTCTTTCTTTTTTTTCTTGCTTTTGGTTTTTATTTATTTATTTCTTTTTTTTTTTTTCGACCATTTTGTCACGTAGCGTTCAAATACGAATTGTATTCTCTGTGGGGTTAGACGATGGCGTGATTGTATTGTTGGTTGCACGTACGGCACGATGTCGGATTTAATTATTTGTTAACCAAAAAAATTTTCTAAATATGGATAAAAAATGATAAATCATGAATGATAAGCATATATTAGGAAATTGATGATAGCAAATGAAGATAGTTTTACTGTTCGTTGAGAAACATTGATCATGATTGGAAGGCGCTCTGTTCGCGGCCAATGGATTTATATATTTCCTATTCTTCCTTTTTTTTTTTTATTGCTTTCTCTTTTTCTCGTTTTTCTTAAATTCGGCTTTTCGAATAAATATGAACGATGAAAAATGATCCCTTCCAGTTTGCATTTCGTTAAATGATTTTTTTTCATTTTGTTCTATTTTGTAGTCATTAATTTAGTGTTTTATTATTACGCATATGTTCTGGCTCGATATCCAATGTAGGTAATGAGGTGAGACGAGAATAGATGAACTTCGGTACGATAAACATGCTTATGATACGATATAGGTTGCTTTTATTGATTTCTTATACGCTAAGGTGGATGCTTTAATGGAATATGTAAGTATACTCGTCATAAGAACCTAGTTGTGATACGTAAATGATGTTCGGTTAATGATTCATTAGAAATGGAACTCATTATTCGGAATTTTTGATCGGTCTTGAAGACATTTCTTATTGGACAACAATGACAACGACAATGATGATTACGATGATGACGATGACGATGATGATAATGATAATAGTGACAATGATGCATGTACGATATATAGCGATATGAAATGGCATGCTATTTTCAGGCAAGCGATGGCAAATTGATCTTATAATTTGCAATTTATTTGAATTAACTTACCTGTATCGCTAGAGAATAGCATGGGTGGTGGATGATTCGCGTTAGCGTAGTGTCGTGGCCTTGAATATCTTGCACGGCTGAACAGTTTCAGGACGAAGCATATCATACCCGTGAATACAGCTATTCCAGATGCTATGCAGAGTAGTGTCGGTATGTCTGTAGTTATCAGCATGAGATCTGTCGAATGAATAAATATTTATGACAAATCATAGGAGGTTTCTTATTTTTTTTTTCTTTAATAATAAACGTCGTGTCTATCGAAAATAAATAAAATTTGAGATTCGATGGTAGACATGATTATTTTCCAAATGATACGAGTAAATTATGCGTTTTCCGTTTGAAGGATTAGACAGCAAGCTGGCACTGCTTACCTTCGGCGCAGAAGATCTTCTTTGTTGGTCTGGACAAGGTGACCCTGTGATAGCCTTCTTCACAGTCGCACACCGCATTGTGTTGCACCTGTGTGCAAGTCGCGTGTTGATCGGCAAAAGTGCAAGTCGCACGGTAGAAACACTGTTCTCCAATTCTTTTCGCTAAAGAATGGTTAATTTATTATTAACACATTTTTTCTATATGAGTAAATTATATTGAATTATTACAATGTTATGCATTTTGAAGTAATAAAGTGTATTGAGTAGATAAAATTTCGAAAATAATCACGCACGTTTGGCACATCCTTTGCTAGGCCCAAGACGAACGGGGTAAAATTTTTCACACTCGCACAGGCCAGTGATGGAATCGCAGAACACATGCTGGAGGTCCGGATTGCACGTAAGTTCGCACGGCGAGCCCAGGTACTGACCTTTCTCTGTAAAAGAAACAAAAATGATAGATATCGATCATAACACTCTAGGAGAATTAATCGATTTGAAATTTAATTAGAAAATTATTAGGAAAAATAATCGTTAAAAAGAAGTAACGAATTATTTGAAAATTGTAAATGAATAGAACAGCAATTGGAGCTTTTGATAATAAATTCTACGACAGAGAACAATTTCCTTTGGTGGTGAACCGAGATATTCCTGCATTTCGGTTTTGGTGTCAACTCGTTTATATACGTATGCCTATATGTATGTGTATCTTGCAGAGCCTTAGCTGAACTTTGCCATTTGCCAAAGACCGTGAGCTGGTCTGTACACATTCTAAACGATTAAACGGCTAGTAGAATATGTCCGTGTATAAACCGACCAATGTGGAACTTGTCCAGTGGCTATTCAAAGTTTTCCATTGCAAGAAGTAAGTTTTCGTTCTTGGACTCATCTGGCTTCTCAATAACAATATACCCTAATTCGAGAGTGTCTAAGGAATTTGTCGAGGAATTTCGTGGTACTTTCCTTGATCGTAATTGGACATAAATCGGAGAGTTATTAAGGTAGACCGCAAAATCTTCTCAGGGATATTTTCAAACGGGCACCAAGCCAACTCGTTTACAATCGTTTTGCCATATCTCTAACAACTATACGTCGTTATTACGTAGATTAGTCGTTGTTGTTCGTGCAACAACGGGTAACTCTGTTGGCAAGCTTCCATTGAGTAATATTATGCTAATAGGACGCACCCCCTTTCTAATTAAAGGTTCTCGATCAAACCCGCATTTACGCGACCCAGTAGATCATTAATATTTCACGAATTATCTTCAATTAATTTATTGTCACTAATTCGGGGTAAGTGTATTAACGAGGACGTTCGGGTAAATTAACGAGAATTATGATAATCTCTAAATTGTTCATTCATATTTTTCTCTATTTAATAAATAGATCATTTTATATATATACGTTAATGATTTGCGGTGCTTCCTTTTTTTTGCCAATCTCGACGTATTTCATTTTCAATGTGATCAATTTAAATAGAACTGTCGAAATAATATTGCACGTTACGTAATTTACATTTTCATATCGTTGTTAGTCTATTGTTTAGGAAAAAAAAAAAAAAAGGAGGAAATATCTAGAAGGGTGAACGCGTCGAATGAAAAGCCAATTGCTATCCTTCTACACGCTTCCACACGCGGAACTCGAGCGCTTGCAGCATCCATTAAAATCAATACCAGTGGTGTGGTTGGCGCGAAAATCAAGAAGGACGCGTTCCTTTCTTGCTGCTGAAACCTAGCGCAAGCGCAAATACACGTGCAAACTGCGCACTGCAACGTCGTTTCTTTTTTTTTTCTTTTTTCTTTTTTTTCTTTGACACTACTTCTCAATTTTTCTACCAGGTATTAAAAAATATATTTAATATATTGCATTTTCGTTATTATTACGATTTCGAGTTGAAAATTAATTGAACGCAAATTTGCGACACATTTACGATACATTTTTAGTAAACTAATTTTACTATAGCCTTATCTAAAATAAATAATAAAATTAAGTTCTTTTTTTTTTTTTTTTATTGTGATAGGATGAAACGTTGTTTGATCGCATGATTGATTCGATCAAATTTATCTAAAGAAAATGGATTAAATGTTTATGAACAAGAGGGTAGCCAGTTTTTGTGTGTCGCAAATCTCGAGAAGATTATTTGAAATAGCATATAATTAATTTGAATTTCGCAAAACCTCTTGCAAATTGGTTAAAACACAAACGGATTACTTTTTTTATTCCGAAGAAGTAGCACGCTTTTTGTAGAGCAGGCGCAAAGGAGGTATGGATGAATCTTAAGATATACCATACATACCATTTGTTCTATCTTTTTTGTACTCGTGTAAATAGAATAAAGTCCGAGAGATAGGATGGGCTTTTATCGATCGCAAGGATATACCGATAGTCTTCTATCATCGTTTCGGTCTGTCGTATTTTTAATTAAAAATTTCAAGGTAAAAAAAGGATCGATGTTAGGTTTCATCGGAGAAGATGAATATTATGACATAACGTGGCTTTCGTCGTTTGTTTGATAATTAATCGTCTGTAAAATAAAATCAAAAATCTAATATCAAAGATCTTATCGATTATCCGATGCGCGTTCGGATACGTTTTACTTGTTTATTTTTAAATTATGAAAATGAATCATGATAAGATCTCATTTATAAGTTCTAAATTGTTAATTGTTTAGATGGGGGAGGAAGGATGAAAAAGGATTTTCATTTCTACAATTTTTTTCAATCTTCCAACATTATTATCGAATATGATTAAACATGAAAAAGAATCAACAAAGTGAAAAAAAAAATCACAGTCTATTCCTGTTTGCGTTGAATTTCCTCTAGACTTGTACCCTCCGGCCCCTCGCCCCCCCCCTTCCAAAAAAAAACGCCCACGGAAAGTTATTCTTTTTTTTCTAGACGAAAACTTGTCGAGGTCATTGCCGATGGCGGTCGAGTGTGCTACTTTGTTAAACCTACTGATGGGCGTATATTGAAAGTAATGATAGAAAGGAAAAAAAAAAGACTGAAAAAGATTGAAGGTAAAGCAAAGGAATGACCTTTGCTGATAAGACGAGCTTACCTGGCATATAATCGATTCCGGCTTCGGGCGAGAAAGTAGAAAATAAACGAATGAAAAAAAAGAAAGAAACGAACGAACTAACAGAAAAAATGGCTCTCAGTTTGGTTCAAAGTAAATGTAACGAAATAAATGCTAACCTGCTGTAATATTAGCCTCAAAATAATCGTCGTCCAGGTCGTCGAGTATTTCGCCGTCCTCGTAGACGGCGACGTTCCTTTCGATGTAGCCGGATGATCGGTGCACGTCATCACCTTGCACCTGTCTTCGATAAATTCGAGGATAGAAATTCCTCGAAGATTTGAAATGATCGGCTTTGGTAACGGTAATCAGGTTTGATATCAGGAAGACGATGCTGCAACCGAGCAGCAGGAGCCAGGAACGGCAGGAGAAGCGGATTCGAAGTCTCAGGGCGGAGGGAAGTGCGCTCATCGCCCCCGCGGCGCGAGTCAACCCCCGAAACCGAGCACCGCTGGCGCATCGACATCCTTTCCCTTCGCCCCTCCCCTCCCCCACTTCTTCCTCTTCCTCTTCCTCTGCTTCTTGCTTCTGCTACGAGCCACCCTCGCCCTCTAACCCGAGACCGGCACCTTATGTCCTCGGTTAAAGGAACGCGCCCCCCCCCACCGCGCACGCTCAATTTTTCTTTATTCTTCCTTATTTCCCTTTTTTCCTTTTTTATTAACACTGGAGCTATACTCTTCAATATTCTTCCACTGTTATCCTTATTTCCTACCTCCTCCTCCTCCTCCTCCTCCTCCTCCACCTCCACCTCCACCACCTCCACCCCTACCCCCTCCTCCTTTTCCTCTTCTTTTTCTTCCTCGTCTTCTTCTTCTTCTTCTTCAAATGTTTTTTGTCCTCACTATTATCCGTTAAATTTTGTTACGTTTCACGGTTACGTTTTCAAATAATATTTATCTTACGTTAGATTTATATGTAATTTTGAAATGAAACACGGTTATGTACGCAGGAAGCATTACCACGCTGCTGGAGCAGCGAGTATACTCTGACCGAAGAGAAACTGCTCGAAACTGGTAGTCTCGTCTCCTCCCACATCGCAACCCCACCGACACGGCCCTTACCTCTCTTACCTAAACGCGCTTTCCCGTCCACCGAGCGACCGTTGCCTGCAGCTGCGCGATCTGCTCAATGCTCTCTGTTGCTTCGCATCGTGATCAGGGATGCTTGCTTGTTCATTCGTTCCTTTGCTCCTGCTACACGAAACGTTTCTTCGTCGTAAGGGTGGAAACTATGATAGACGACGATAAATGATCGATCAAGAAGACCCACGGTCAAAGAAATATACCTATGTTGATTTTTACTTTATTTATTATAATATTTTTTATTATAATTTTTATTTTTTATATGTTAATTTTATAAATTTTGTATTAAAATAAATTTGAGTGTTGAGTTTTTTCGTTGAGTGTTCAAATATAACGAAGTTTAGATGTATAGTGTTATTGAATATTAGAATAATGTATGTCTGCTTAAATAAAAAAAAAAAATACGCTGAACTTTATAGATTAAGTTGCTGAAGAAGTCCCAATAAAGGGACGAAACGTTCAATTAATTAAAACGAAGTTCTAATTCTTTTGAATGTCTAAATTCCCTACGATACATATTTATTAATAATTTTATTTTTGGAGAGACGAGAGAAACAACTAATTATAATTGCTGTTCTCATTCATTATCTATCGATCATTTTTTTTCTTTTCAATTTGCATATTACTGGTGATCTTATTTGTTTGATAAACAGTTGATAAGTTTATCAGATTGTTTCGTAAAAGTGAGACGTTGTTACTAATATATTTAAGTTATAAAAATATTTTCTTTTCTATTGTAATCGATATTTCAAACTTAACAAAATTTGTTAAGAACGCTAATATTATATCACAGAAAGTCTATCATATTGTATTTATCGAATTATGATGCTTTTAAATGTAACTATGTAATATCGCAATAATTCGATTTATTTTCCTGTAATGAATTTACTTTTTTTTCTTTCATAAATTTCTAGTGTTGTAATCATTTCTTTTTTTATAATATACGTGGCTCGTATAATTGAATATTAATTTAACAAATGTTAGAAAGTATTATATTTATCGTGAATGCACATTTTGATACTACGTTTAAAATATCGAACAGTCGTTGATATAAGAGATTACTAAAAATATTATAGAAAAATATTTTTAAATTTTCAAATCGTATGAATTAATATAATATTACATATGTTTTTTTCAAAAGGTAACGATAATTATTAGAACTATTGTTTATAAACAATTTATTGGAGATAATTATTTGATCATATCTGAAAATATTAAACACATTGGGTATATTTAAATTCGTAGTGTTGTAATATCTGATAAAAATTCATGTAGGACATGTTACTGAATCGTTTTTTCTACCTTCACCCACTTAGCGTGCTATTCGAATGCCTTTTTATAGTTCTAATCGGATGAAAACGTCGTTAACTGAAAGTTTTCTCCATTAACCTAAATGACGTCCTTCTATTTTTCACTAGGTGATAGCAGATTTTAATGAGTCAAGATTTCTACCAACTATTATTACTTATTATAAGATCATACGAAATGTAAATTCTATTGAACGAGTTACGATATTTATGAACAAAAAGTTCTTTGTTCAATAGATACTGCCTACTCACTGTTTTTAATATGTTTGTGTATACCAACCACCAAGTTAATTGATTAATCGGTGTGTTATTTTATAGGATTTTAATAACACAAAACGATATTCACTTTAATTCTGTAATTAATGCAATTTCTTTGCATTTTGTATACTCCCTTTAAAGGTTGCCAGTATGTTTCGTAATACTTCTGGTTTTATTTTTTCTGTCATTGAATTATATTTTTTTTCGAAACGAACACTCATTGGGCACTGGTCATTTGTCGGTGCACTTACTTAATGTTGATAAAGAAAAGCAGATCTATCGCACGTTTTACTTATTGTACAAACCTTTTGCAAATTGACTGGTATTCCATATTTTTCCAAGGAATGAGGCTTCATATTTTGGGCAAGTTGAGGATTAAGTACACGACGATATATAATGATACCTTTTTAAATATTATTTTAACGAAAGAGATGCTTGCTCTACGGAAGTAACGTTTGTCTGACAAAGTTTTATTTTATATTTTCATGATTTGAGTATCACGCGTTTAATCTTGCTTCCTTTCATGTTAAGGTTATTTAGTGTTATCTGACTTTGACGGGATGTTAATCATTATCATTACTGGGGAATATATAACATGAAATGATTTAAAATAGTTCAACGGAAACATATTATCTTTGGATTTTTTTCAACATTTTTTTTCTTTCTATCTATTTAAACAAAATATTTGTTTTTTTTTCATTATTCATTGTCATCATTTAATATGGTTTATTTATTGATTATAATGATTTCATTATTTTTATTAACAAAAATGGCACAATTATGTGTATTTAATCTATAATATTTATCGTTGAGATTCGTGAGAAAAAATTTATATTGTTTTTCTTTATTTTATTTATTAGAATTTCTTTCAAGATACTTTTAATCTAGGACGATTAAAATAATTGTGATAAGAAATTATTTCAAATAAGTAATATTTAACGTAAGTACACATTATACAAATTATTGTGCATAAATTATTTCTCATGTTTCTTGAGAATGTGCAAGACTATACTTTGAATTATTATTTTGCTTTTTAAACTTATAACAAGCAATGGCGAAAGCAATGATCATAATTAAAACAATTATTCCTCCGCTGGTGGTGATAACTTTTATAACATCTTTCGTGGTACTGTAACTTGTGTAACACATCGAGCCTTAAAAATAAAAATGAATGTATGAAATTAAAAGATTCATTTCGGTGGGGGGAGGGGAGTCCTTTAAATATATATATATATTTAATTTAATTTTATTATATATACTTGCGTCGACGAGACATATTGATGAATAATTTTGTTCCCCGTAGAAATTGTTTCGAAATTCGAAACAAATTGTTTCATTATTTAATTCGTTCAAACATTGCTGACACGTTGGATTAGTTTTATTCACAAATATGATCGAATCATTTTCTTCTTTAATGATTGATAATCTGTAAATGAAAAACAAACGATATGATTTAAAAAAATCTTGTCGTTATCATTGGAAACAACGTTTAACCCTTTCATTGAGATATGCTTTGACGCAAAGAAAATCGGTTCATATAAATTCTCTTATACATTCACATCGTTTCATAGTATACGATCCTATATGTATGAACGATTCGTATATGAGCCGTTCGTTATGAAAGGGTTGAAGATAAAAGTTCGATGATTATCTTAGACATATTATTTTGTTCAAGTTATGTATAATCCTTTATTTTGAAATAAAAGTATAAGACAAAAAACACGGTACTCACGTTTCGTATATGTGAAATTCCTCTGATACGAGAACAACACAAAAGGTTGCCTTTTCGCAGGCAGTTCCGTTCCATCCGAAAAAGCAATTGCAATTACCTTGGTCGTCAAGACAAACACCTTTGTCGTTGCAAGCATCCTTGCAAGCGTTAACGCAAATCGATTCGGTATCGTTGCCGTTCTTTATAAAACCTTCGTTACATTGACAGTCGTATGGTGCTATGCACTCGCCATTATTGCAACCGTTTGTACAATATGGTTCGCAAGTTTGATTTTTGTACGTCGATACGTAGCCTTCGTCGCAGGTGCAAACTTCCGGATCTGTGCAAGTTCCATTACCGCAGTTGACCGAACAATAAGCAACACATGTGTTGTTTTCGTTCTTAATGTAACCCGGATCGCAGCTACAGGTATCCGGTGCAGAACAATTACCATTTTGACAATCGAATGTGCAGATTGGTTCACAATTCATAAAACCATTGTCGTTGTACGACTTATAACCTTTTTCGCATAGACAAAGTCCTGGGCTTTCACAAATGCTGTTAGGAGGACAACCAGGTTGGCAATTCGGTTCGCACTTAAATGAATTTTCATTGTTTTTAACTATTATATAACCTTCCTCGCAAGTGCATTTATTTGGAGCAGTGCAACTGCTATGCGACCAACAAGAAGGTTCGCATATTGGACTGCATACGTTGGGTAAGGTTTTGTTCAATTTTCCGTAACCTTTATGACAGCTACATT
>NW_014569619.1:596817-606628 GCF_001313835.1 Polistes canadensis
GTGTGAGTTTTATTAACTTCTTTCGTCGTTAATTTGTATCCTCTATCGCAGGTGCATTTATTTGGTGCTGTGCAACTGCTATGCGACCAACAAGAAGGTTCACAAAATGGTATACAAACGTTATTTACATCGGAATGTTCGTATCCTAACGAACACTCGCAGAAAGATGGTGCCGCACAAAATCCATTAATGCATGTCTCTTCGCAGAAAGGTTTGCAAACCGATTCACCTTCAAAGTGAACAGCTCCCTGAAGAAAAATGAAAAAGATAATAGATAAAAATGTTTGTATATCAGAAACCTTTATTGATATTGTAGTTTATCTTACTTCATTGTCGAGCGAGTATCCCGCATTACAGGTACAAACATTTGGGGCGGTGCACTTTCCGTTTGGTTCGCACGGTTGTTCGCAACGGGGCACACAAACGTGCAAACTTGTCTCGTCGCCTGTTAGATAAAAACCATCGTGACACTTGCAAACGTTAGGATGTATGCAGTAGCCATTAATACACGCTTTTGGACAAATCGGTTCGCATATGTTCGTCGAATTGATAAGTAAACCATAACCATCGTAGCACATACAAGTTTCAGGTGCGATACAAATACCCATATGACAAGGATTGTTACAAACTGGCTTGCAATAACCTTCCTTAGTTAAAGAATAGCCTTTACGGCAGGTACAAATATCCGGTGCAGTGCAAATTCCATCTACACATTTGTCGCATACCGGTTTGCATGTGAACTTATTCGTAAAGTCGAAAGAGTATCCCTTATTGCAGGTGCAAGTATCAGGTGCCGTGCACTTGCCATTTTTACACGGTACGTTGCATATAGGCACACAGGTCTTGTCCTTGATTTGTTTGTATCCTTCTTTGCAAGTGCAGGTATTTGGTTTCGAACAGAAAGTAGTTGCTGAATCACATTTTGGATTGCAAATTGGTTCACAGGTAAATCCGTCTGATTTTATTTGATAACCAGAATCGCAAGTGCAAGTGTTGGGTTTCGAACAATAACCATGCACGCAGGAATGCTTGCAAACGGGTATGCAAGCTGTATTTTTTAAGGATAATGGTAGGTATCCATCGTAACATTCGCACATATTAGGTTTTATACATCTACCTTGGCCACAAGGAATATTGCATATGGGTATACAGTCCCCGTTTTGCATTGTGTAATGATAACAGCATGTTGTCTCTTCGATAAAATCCGTGTAATACTGACAATGAGAGAAGGTGTCTTTTGTTTAATGATCATATTCTATCGTTTAAATCTAGAAAACAGAATACAAAGCGTTCTCTTACCTCGGTTCTATAATTATATCGATATTTTGTTTTATAAAAGAGTCCCCATTTTTTTTCTCGATAACTTTCAAGGTATGAAACAAGTCGTGGTTTTTTGTAACTGTGATGGAAATGTGATCGATGCGAAATAATTATCTTAGACGGAAGTAGATAACAGAAGAGTTATTTTTTTACCTGACTAATTTACTGCAATATCCATTTTCCCGGGAATATTCTGTTAAAGAATATTTAATTTTCACGATGAATATATAAAGAATAAAGAATAATAACAATTTCATGGCTTCCGTCGATTTTGTTTCTATTTAATATAATGTAAATTTAATAATATATGTATTTCCGCGACTTTAGTGTGTATCGTATAAAAGATTGTCAAAGACTGACGGTATGATTTAATACCCCATGACTTTTGCTGTATTTGTCATGCTGAGGATCTTCTATTATCGGTAACAGGCAGGATGCACAGAACAAGTTTTTTGTTATCATAATGATTTTAAATTGCTGGAAAAACTATTAATACATGATTTTTAATATTTTTTCTCCGAATGTATAATGGATATCTGAAATTATATAATATAATAGATTAGATGCGTTGGAAAATTACATGTATCATATATTATATATACTGGGTGTTCTCTGTTTGGTAATACAAGCGAGAAGAGGGTGATTCTACATGAAAAAATAAGTCAGTAATGTAGAGTAAAATTTGTTTAAAAATAATTTTGAAAATTTGTCGAGTACGAGTGCACTTGATTCAATTTCAAACGGACTTCATTATCTTAATATATTTCGGAGAGAATTTTTGTACTTTTTATAATACGTTTACTTTTAATAGTTTTACTTTTATCTTATCGAACAAGACTTTTAGATTTCATTGTTGCAAGCTCATTGTAAATCAAGTTCACGTGCACTCAACATATTATCAAACATTATTTTCTTCGTGAACAAAATCTTATATGAATAAATTTAATATCACATTTTCGATTTAATTTTTCGCGTAGAATTATCTCCAGTTCGTATGTATTATTAATTACAGGATATTATATTAAAATTATAAGAACGGAAATTGAATAGCGATCGGTAAGATATTTTGTATCTTTGACAAAAAGGTAAAAGATTTTTAAGATAGGATTTTAATTTTTTGTCATTAATTTATCTGAGCTTACGCGATACTGTCCGGTAAATTGTCTGGGTAATAGCAAAGCCGTAGTTTCGTAAGCCAAGCATAATCTCGAATTAATAGCGTTTCGGTTATCTACCGGCTGTTAGGTCAAGGTTTTCCGAGGATCTTGGAACGGTGCAAGGTACGTTCGCGCGTGTGTGAGAAAAACTCGATGGATTTGTTTGGATCAATTTGTGAGTAATATTTTTGACTTTAAGAAATATAATAAAGGACAAAATATATTGTTAATTTATTTCATTAATTTAACTCTGTATTATACATAGATCTCCGTTTCTCTATTTCTCATTTCTTTAGGTAGAATAGTCTAATAGCTCGGTATGCATCTTTGTCTACCTTTTACACCGAGATCTTTTTTGTAACCTGGGTTGCAGATGCAACGATTTGGCTCCGTGCAGATTCCGTTAGAACAACCACCAACGCAAATGGGCACACATCTTGTTCTTGTGTGATCATTCTGGTCGAATGTGTAGCCGTGTTTGCAGGTACACTGATTGAGGCCGGTGCAATCGCCATTCAGACAGGGTAATTCGCAGATAGTTTCGTATTTGTTACCAGTCTGTAAACCGCCTGGTCGTACGTAAGTTGGTTGATCGACCGGTTGTCCATAAGGTGGTTGGTGTCCAGGTTGTCCATAGGGTGGTTGGTTTCCAGGTTGTCCATAGGGTGGTTGGTTTCCTGGTTGACCATAGGGTGGTTGGTTTCCTGGTTGTCCATAGGGTGGTTGGTTTCCTGGTTGTCCATAGGGTGGTTGGTTTCCTGGTTGTCCATAGGATGGTTGGTTTCCTAGTTGTCCATAAGGTGGTTGGTTTCCTGGTTGTCCATAGGGTGGTTGATCTACTGGTCGTCCATAAGGTGGTTGGTTAGCTGGTTGTCCGTAGGGTGGTTGACTTGTATGCTGCCCATAGGGTGGTTGATTTGTATGTTGTCCATAAGGTGGTTGATTTGTATGTTGTCCATAAGGTGGTTGATCGACTGGTCGTCCATAAGGTGGTTGACTTGTAGGTTGTCCATAGGGTGGTTGATCTGATCGTTTATCTGGTATACATCGACCCGTGTCTGGTTCTGATTTGTATCCTGGTTCGCAACGACAACGATTGACACCAATGCAAACGCCGTGTTCACCGCAACCGTATCTACATTGATTCGAAGCGGGATCCGGTGAACATCCACCGTTCGGATTACGTTCGTAACCTTGCATACAGTTACAGACACCAGGTGAGATACATTGACCACCGTTGCAATTATTTTGACAATAAGGGACGCAAGATTCTCGTTCATTCGGTGGATTGGTATATCTGAAAAAAAAAAATCAAAATTAACTTAACGGAATAGTATTTAGAATTCAGATAAAAATGAATAAGAAAAGAAAAGAAAAAAATCACAAAGAAGCTCACCCTTCGTAGCAAGTACAAATACCGGGCGAGGTACATTCGCCATGGGGGCAGCCACCCTCGCAAACAGGGCCACATTCTTGACGATAATTTAATGCGTAACCAGATCGGCATCTGCAAACGCGCGGTGCGACACAGTCGCCATTTTTACAGCCATCGGGACAGATTGGCTTGCATTCGCCATTCACCTCGTCGTAACCCAATTTACATGCGCAAACGTTCGGGGAAAAACAATAAGCGTCCTTTTGACATTGTTGTTGACATACGGGCATACAGAGTCCATTTTCCGGATACCAGCCGGGCTTGCAGGTACAATGATTTGGTCCGGTACATTCGCCACCATAACAACCTTCCTTGCAGTGAAAATCGCAGATACCAGTGGTAATGTTACGCTTGTAACCCTCGCAACAATCTAAGATCGTTATGAATCCGTGATTACCATCCTGATTTTATAAAAAAAAAAAAAGAACAAAGAAATTCTTCCTTCAGTTTAAGTTTTGTTTTTAGTATTAGAATCTATTAGAATAAGTGAAAGCGAAGGTACTCACATAATTATCTTGAGGCAAGGGAATTGTATTGTATGGTACTCCGCTGCTCGTGTTATGAGCTAATGCATGATCGTATCTAAACATAAACAGTGTTTTTTGAACGCGTATAAAATACATAGATACTTTAATAGTCAGAGGTCATTTGACGTTCTCTCGATAAGTAAATGTAACATACGCGAAAGATTACACATCATGTAACCTTGATCTCAATTCTAATCTCTATCTCTTAAGACGTAATTCATTGGCAAAAATTTCATTTCTTTATATTTCATTTTACAATTAGATCTCTTTGATTTACGCGTTATCTTATAAAATTTCGTTTTTTCAATATTCTTTACGATATTCTTATATTTTTTAATCACTTTGTAAGACACACATATAGATACGCGTATTATCATAATATTTATTTTGCGAGTTATATATTTGATAGATAATTGAAATATTTCATATTTTTGTGAGAATAAGAAAACAAACAACACAAAAAGTATAAGTTATCAAACATTTGATATACGTCAAATCCTACAAAGGAGAACGATACGAATAATTTTTAACTTTTTTAATTTTTCATTATTTGTAATCTCTATAATTATTTTAAATGAATTAGTTTCGTTAAATGTTATTTCAATTTTTATATTGACAACAATTTTATAAACGTTTGCGATTACGAAAGAAAAAAGATTGATATAATATTATATATTATTGTTATTAAAAAAAAAATAGAATAAATAATTTTGTACTTACGGTACGGACTTGTAGCAAAGCCTACTATTGTTATGCCCACCATACTGATTAGCGCTCGTTGGATAACGAGGACGATGGCCACCCTTGACTCCTTCATATGCCGAAGTACCAACAATTGCAATATAAGCGATTAAAATCGCCACGATCATAGATCGTTTCATGTTGAATGAACTGCGATCTAAATAAGACTGAAATTTACATACGCTTCTCGTCTTTTTGATTGAGCTTTTAACGCACATTCGATAAGAACAATATACAAAGGTCAATATTTTTCTCATCTTATAACGAGAAATTCTATACAAGATGTTTCTAAAATAATATCTCATTCCATTTATCGATTTGTTATATCAATTTAGAAATATTACATTAATTTATTATTCGTTATATTTTACATAAACAATGAATTATTTTAATTATAAATGACGTATCAATACCTGAGACATTTATTAGCTTTGAAATATATTATTATTAAACAATTGTGTAGGAAATATTTTTTGTAATATATCATATTAGAAATAACTTATATATTAGACGAATGAGATTCTGCTATTCGAGGAATTGTTTTGTCGACCTCGTCTCGGAAATATGTTGAAATTATTTGATCTATAAAGATTTTTTTTATCGAAAATGAAAGAAAAAAAAAAAAGAAAAAGAAAAAAAGAATGCAATAAATCTAAAGATGTGTAAGTAATTTCGTTTGAAAATATTATCGCTTTCTTTTCGATTATGCGTCGACATAATTTTCTGCATTTATTCGTATCTATTCCCTTCTTTTTTTTTTGTTTTTCTTTTTCTTTTTACCGATGATTTATTTAATAAGAACGGGTTATGGGGTTATAAGAAGATTACATTGAAACGCATAATGATAGTTACATTGCCCTAATTTTCATAAATCGATATAGAAAACAATCCACTGAGGTACATAAATTAGATACATACATATATAATATTTCAAAATGATCTGAATTTTTCTCCATTAAAATAAAATACAAATTATAAATATATAACATTTATATGAAGGAAAACAAAGTAATCTTATTCTAACGTACAAATACAAAGTTTGATATTTCATTTTAAATATGAGACATTAGAAATTACGCGGATGAATAAATCACAAAATTCTAATTATTAATAAGATTTTCCAAATAAATTAATATAATCGAACAGTACTTAGAAATATATTACTATAATCTCTAAATACAAAATTATTGTTTATTTTTCCTTCCGAAAAAAGAAAAAAAACATTCAGTTTTCCTTTAATGCACGTATGATAATTCGATAGAATGCATTGACGTAAGTCTATGACAAAAAAAAAAAAAAAAGTACAAATAAGATAAATAATTGTATAAGTTTCTCGAAACCCTGGACGTTCTCCATTGAATAAATTTACAACTCACAATGAGATGTGTACAAATCGGATCATTAAGGAATAGTGTTGTTTATTTTCTCGAATGAATGATCAACAATTCGCGTGTAGCCTTGTACGTTCAATCGCTATGCGTAAGTTAGAAAACCAGTTAAGTTGGATTTTTTTTCTTAAATTCTTATTTTAAACACATTGCTGACATATACACACACATGTGTATTTGTATATTTATCCACACTTGTTACTTCATCAATGAACTATTCTTTTTGATCCGTGTATCTTTCTACGAAGTAGGAGTAAAAAAAAGAAAGAAAAAGAAAAAGAAAGAGAGAGAGACAGAGACAGAGAGAGAGAGAAATATATTCAAGTAGAGCGAGTTAATCACGTTCGAGTTAATCACGTGCATTTACGCTAGCAAAGACCAGTTGATTGCAAAGGAATCTCATCATAAAGGTGTTCACCATTCGATTCAAAATCCGTGTGAAGGCGTAACAAGGTCGTAGGAGGTCTGTCATAATGATCTTCTTGTAACAACTCTGAAATGTTTGAAACGGTGAAAGTTAAGCTTAGAAAGTAATTTCGATTTATCCGAGAGTAGTAAAAACGTATAGTAATGAAGAATAGTTTTCTTTAACTTACCACGAAGATGGCCGGAAATTCGAAGGCCGATGGTTGCGGTGCCATTAGCGTAACTACTTACTGGTTCGATGTTTATACCAGTTGGTAAAATCGTACCGGTTTGTTCAAAATTTGAAAAGAATGCTGCTGGATTCGTACGTATCGGTGTTTCTTAAAAACAATAAACAAAAATAAAGAAAAAACATTTTTATTATTGATATATATTATGTAAATGAAAATTGGTAAACAGAGTAATTTTTGTCAAATTAATTTACTGAATTGTATCTTTTTAAAACAATTCGTGTTATATTAATATTATTTAATAGAAATTGAAAATTTATATTTAAAAGATCTAACGTTTGGTCGTTATCGCAATAATAATAATAATAATAAGTTAAACGTAAAATAGTTCATATAACAACAAAATTGACAGACAGCTGATCCGTTAATATGTATAACGCGATCCAATTATAAATATGACTGACATAACTATGTGGATCAATAAAACGTTGAACTTCGAAGGATTATGTTTTTTTTTTTTTTTTTTTTTCCCCGTTAGTACTCATGGTAATCGGATTAGTTAGCAAAAAAACGAACAAATTTAGTCATCGAGCGAGGATTACGTGAAGGAATCGCACGAGGGAGAAAGAGATGAGCTAGGTCAAGGACGCCACAGATTTCACTGGCAAGTACCATCGAGAATAGAAGCGTGAATTACGTTTCAATCAAGTGTATGTGTGTGTGTGAAAGAGAGAAAACGTCGCTGACATTACTTACGAGGTAGTGCACTATCGATGATCGTTGAAATCTTTCCGGATGGTCTTTGTTGCTTTTCACTTTCACGTCCGTTATTTTTGTCTTTCTCGTCGTTGTAAATCGAAAGTCTCACCGTTTCGAAAAGTTTCGTCCTTGTATGAATAATCGTAACTATTGCGACGGACATTAAACTGAGAAATACAATCGATCCTATGATAATTAATGCGATATCCAATGGAATCGATGCACCTGGTGTATTATTTTCTATCGAATAAAACATATAAATCAAATCAAGTGATATTTATTGTCTCAATTTAAAATTATCTCATAATAGATTATTTATATATCGAACTCTTATTTAATATATTTATTTAAAGATAATTTATTTGTGTTATATCTTTAAAAATAAACATACATTAGATTAAATCGTATAAAAATTTTTCCAATTGTTTATGGGTTTCATTAATTTCAATGTTATTTTATTAATATAATATTTGACGAATATACGAACCTTTATGAATAGTTTTGACATAATCAGTTTTCAATGATAGCCCATCACGAAGTTCACCTTTTTCCTTTAAATGTCCTAAAAATGCATCCTTTAACGCAAATTTATTTCGATCTTTTGTCAATATAGTTTTTTGTCGTTCCGGAACAGAGACAAGGACGATCACTGGCCTAACCGTGCTTGTGCTAGTAATATCGTCTTCTTGATTATGCGTTTTAGTTTTAACATAAAATCCGGTTGTATGAGAAGTTAGTTCGTTGTTTGTGCTTTCGAAATTACTATCCATGCTCGATTGCGTGATATAATTATCCCATCCTATGAACGCGATTGTTGGAAACTAATTGGGAACTAATAAAAGCTCTTACAATATCTAATCGTGATAATTAAAAGTTTTACAAGATAAGTCATGTAATTTGGTAACGTATAATCGATATTTCTTTGAGATATTTAATGATGGAAGGAAGAAAGAAAGAAAAAAAATAGAAAATATCAAGAAATTCTTGTGCAATGTCAAATGTGTCGACAGTTCACAAGAATTTTATATTTTTACATTATTCATTAATTTACAACAACAAGTTATGATAATTTCGTTAAAAGCTTTTATTATCGTCATATAAAACGCGTATAATATGTACCTTCCTTCATAATGTGTTCAGTAGTCCAAGAAAGATCAGTCGTTTCTTTTTCATAGTCCATTATTTCTGTATTAAATAATTTAACTTCATTTATGTTTTCGGATGAAGAACGTATGTCGGTTATTGTGAAGGAAGTGCATTGTCCAGTTTCAGGATTACAATTGCTATTAGGTTCATTACAATTGCACGAGTTTTCACATCTAATTGTAATTGTAATCAAATTATTTATTTTATTCTATACGAAACTGTGTTGAATAATTATGATTAAGTATTACCTTAATCCCCATAAACCTGCTGGGCAACGACAATTGCCGTTTTTAGAATCGCAAATAACCTCTTCGGCACATTCGCATTTCTGCATGCATTGCACGCCCCAAGATCCTGGAGGGCATTCTAAAAAATAGGTTGAACAGTTAACTCTTCGCACATTCATAATAATAATTGTACACGGTTGTTTGGAAAATGTTGAAGTATTGCTAACTTCAAAAGAAAGTTATGATAAATGGAATCATTATTAATGCAACAACATTATTCTATTACATTAAAATATAAAACAATGTAAGTTCATGTTACACTAGGGTCAATACTAGAATACACTAGACTTTCTTTCTAGCAAAAAAGGAGTTTCGTTAAAAAGTATGATAACATAAACTTTTCTTTCATATAATCTATTCAACTACACAACGTTTCAATATATTATAATATTATTTTGAATATAAATGCAAATAAAAATAAAATAAAATAAATAAAAATTTCACAAGAATTATAT
>NW_014569619.1:606648-611791 GCF_001313835.1 Polistes canadensis
ATTACTGTAATAAATTAAAATTAAATAATATCAAGAATCTTATGATCGCTGAAATATTAATATTTATACATATTCGATATCTTTCAACGTGAATGAATTTTTCTTTTCTATATAAATCCTCTTTGAGAAATTTGTGTTTAATATATCGATTATTTTTTATTTATGATTAGTCAAACGATTATTATTTCGATTGCTTGTATAATATTAATTCTGTTAGAATAAAATTGAATGTCTTGATAGTTACGATGCGTTGGATCTTCTTGAAACTTGTGGTAGTCGGGAAAGCTAGTAATACTTCGTAACTTCCGCACATCCGTAACTTTCGAAGAGTCCTCCTCGATCGTTGATGTAATATTTATCCAGACGGATCGCGAGTACTTAGAATGGCTTTTATTAACAATACGCGTGGCACTATTGAAATATTCTTTGGCAATAACGACAGATATATATATATATATATATATATATATATGACAGACATTGAACAGGGGAATATTCTTTTGCTTTTTCCAGGCAAATGTTATTACAAAACGTCGCGTATGCGTAATATGCGAAAAGAAATACGTGTACGTACCATTCTTGGTTTATTACTGTTTTCTACAGGTTTTTCTTTTCTCTATCTCTCTCTCTCTCTCTCATTACGCACCGTCATCGTGGGAAACTCGTCTCTCATGCGACTTAAATTAGAAAAATGATCGACTTTAAAAAGGATCGTTACGTTAACCCGACTTATTTGA
Organism: Polistes canadensis; assembly: GCF_001313835.1. NCBI lineage: Eukaryota > Metazoa > Arthropoda > Insecta > Hymenoptera > Vespidae > Polistes > Polistes canadensis. Next base: position 607,386 of record NW_014569619.1, read on the forward strand.
AAGAATTACAAGAAATAAAAAAAGAAACAAAAAGTTAGCATTAAAACGTAATAGACGAACAAATGTGCAACCTATCAATTTTAATACGATTCACTTTCGAAAATATCATCATTTGCTCATTATCTTTCACCTGTCGTTCAAGGCTTTTTTCTCTTTCTTTTTTTTTTCTTTCTGCTAATAAAAATGAAAATAGGGACGCAATCGTGAAAGAAAGAGAGAGAGAGTAAGTTTCTCATTATTCATAGCTCACCTATGGTGCCGTATTTACGAGAGATAATTATTCACATTCCATGATTTAACGGGACGTTAATACTTAAAAGTTATCCGCGTTGGTTCAATGTTTTTTTTTTTTTGGATATAGAAAACAAATTACTATGGGTATTTATAACACTCTGTAAATTGTGTACGTTAAATGGATCAGAAGATGGTTTTTTTTCTGCATAAATATTTCGCATTATCGTGGATTATAAAGGATTAGTAAAAATAAATCTGATCTATCCTTGGACTATTTTAGCAAGGATTCTTAAAATATAAATGAAATAATGAAATATTATGAATAATGTGTCACGAGTAAGATGCCCCGAGCGACAACGATTCCTTTGAATAACAGAAATTTCGCGCCAGACTTCGGAATATTTTAATATTAGAGAATTCATATTAATTTTAATAATAATCATAGTCATATCTATATATATATATATATATTGTACCTTCGTGCAAATATCACGAGGGTTACGCCAAGAAATATAACACATATTGCGAATAGTCACGAACGTTATAAGCCATTGGCTTTTCTTTTTAGAAAATCACGCTAACAACGATGACGATACACCGAATGGAAAAAATCTCTTATGATTTATTCCGATATTCGCGTAAGAAAACTGTTCGTTTACGTTAAATTCCTTTTTTGTTTTTGTTCCCTTATTCTCCCATTATTTTTTCTAATTTAATTTGTTTTAGCAATCTTTGTTATTTGGGAAGGTCGGTTCGTTTCACCGAGCGTGAAATATATTCTTTCTATCACGATGACGTTTCTTTATACGTTTTATGGTTGCCCATTGGATATGTGTGTGTGTGCAACGTCGAATAATCGATGATAATATTAAATTAACGATATTTGCGATATCATATTGTAGATTATTTTTATTCGTTAACAAATGCGTTTAGAATTTTTTTCCACGTTCTTGTCGTGCCATTGTGTCAATCGAAACAAATGTATTATTTTTCCCTTCATTATTTTTCATTTGACTATACTATCCACGAAGGATTATGCAGATTTCCTTGATTATCCGATGTTAATTCGAAACTTAATAGTAAGTTAACTCGAGAATATTGAATTCAATTTAAACGCGTAAACATTCACGAGTGTTCTGCCTTGAGGTATCGTGTTTACTAATATTACCCAACGTCGATGAATTTACCTACTTGCAATCTTGTCATTTACCACGCTGGACTGATTAAATTATTCAATTATGTTAAGATATTTATGAAAGGTATCGTTTAAATATTCTAATCTAGCTATGATATTATAAATATTTGAGAATTCATTCAAATGCAATTATTTAAATACTTATTAACAAAAAATAATTATAAATCTTTCAATTGGTAGATTCGTGATCATAATTCATAATCGATATCACAATTTACGATTAATAATAATTCATTTAAACATTCAAGTATTTTATTACTGTTGTGCAAGAGAAAAATCTGCAGGTAATGATTATACTGAAATAATTATTTTTTTCTAAAAGTGTTCGCATTTTTTTGTCTCTTCTGCTCGGCTAAGCGACGTTAAAATTGTGGTGTCATTTACATTTGTTCTCCTTTTTTCTTTTCTTGCTTTTTTTATTAATACTGAGCTGCGTAATTAGAAGGCGCTGAAGAGGAGGAGGAATAACGAAAGCTGACAGAGAAGATCAATGTTTGAGCCACGTTTGAAATGATGGCTGCTGTTGAGAAATGAATGAATGGCGCCTTTAAAGAGATGAAACGAAACGAAACGAAATGAAACGAAACGAAACGAAACGTAACCACGATTTCTATTTTAATTGATGGAAAAGACAAAAATATAACAGACGCGTATTATTTTTTAAGACATATTCAATTATTTTGCGAATAATTATATTACGAAAAATGTCCAATATGTTATTAATTTTTTTTATCCAAAATTAAAATTATATTCTATTACATATTTTTATTGGATTTCCTTTCTTGTGTTTATTAACAGGAATAACAAGTTATTCAGTATTTAATTTATAGAAAAATACGTTAAAATATTAACCGTCCCTTTCTCTTTGCTTATCATATAAGTGAAACTTATGAAATAAATTAGAAATTGTACATTTGATTAAATCAAAATGTATCGATTTACATTTCCTGCAAGGTGAATTGATACGCGTGTGTAAAATATTTCGATACGAATATATTTTAATTAATCAAAATATATGATTTCAATCGTGTTAGTAAAAATATACTTTAGTTCTATACATATATTTGCATAAATAATATATTTTTATTTCAATTTAATCTACGGAACGTGGAATAACAAAATTTATCTGTATTAACTTGGTTCGAATTTTTCCTTTAATATTATTGGATAAATTTCTCACGTATTTTTACATTCATTTAAATAATATCAAAACATTTGTCCAAAGACATTCATTCGTTTCATTATCTTTGATTTTTTCGACACGTTTATATGAACCTTTTTTCTTTCATTTATTTAATCTGAGTAATACCTAATATAAATTTGGTCTCAACTCTTTTTCAAATATCCTGTAGATTATAAATGATAAAAAATATTGAATATTTTGTAATAGATCGATCTGTCAACTCACCTTTCGAACAATCCGTTCCATAGTAACCTGGATCGCATTGACATTTGTTAGGTGAAACGCAAACACCCGCTAGGCATTTATCGCAAAAAGGTAAACAGTTAGTATCGCCATCGTTCTCTTTGAGTATTTCCATTGGTTTGTAACCCTCGCAGCATTCCTTCACCTTCCTGGTCTTGACTTCCGACTGGAAAAGAATTTCATTCATTCATTCAAACGCTTGTCTTAACATTTCTATCCTTTAAATCGATTCCTATCTTAATGTTATACTATACTAATCGGTATTTCGAATATTTCAATGATTTATTACTTTAAATCTAGAGTATATACTTTATACTCTTTGAGATAAATAATTTGTAATATTTTTTTCATACGAATAAAAGTAAAAGTAAAATAGAGAGAGAGAGAAGGAGAAAAACAATGAGAAAAAAATTGAGAGAGGAAAAAAGGAAGAGAAAGAGAGAGAGAGAGAGAGAGAGTTTATTCACGTAACGGTTTCATTCGTAATCCATCTTAAGTGGATACCAGTGGAGAAGGTTATAAAGTAGATGTTCATAAATTATACGTCAAAGATGGCTACTAGGTTAATTTTATTCCATGTTCGTCGTCTTTATTCGGTTGATAGTTATTTCATTTTGCTGTTGTTAACTACGCCCTCGCATATTATGTAATCCATTAAGATAACATTTAATTATTCGAATGAGAAAAAATATATTTGACTTTCGTTGCATAATCATTGAAGAATTTAATACTACTACTACTACTGCTACTATCTTCGTTTTTTTTTTTTTTTACACAATTTTATAGACTTTTGATTTCACGTTTTTGGTATAATCAACATGTTGTTAAAATAGAGAGAAAAAAAAAGGGAAAACTAGTCGCATGTTTTTTTTTATGATTTTAAGATCAAAAGTAACGGATGGCAGATTGTGTGTTCTAATTTTTGAAAAATCTCTTTATACGAAATAGGTATTTTTTTGTGTGTAATATTTCCGATGAGAATGATCAGAATCATTTATCGATGATTAATTAATCGTGTCTATTAAATTGCAACCTATGTTTATTTTCTTATTGATTTTAAAGTGAAAGTGGAATAGTGATTCTGTTTTATTACGGAATACATATATACATACATACATATTTTCAATTTAACGAATCATATTATCAGATTTATTCTTGCTTGAGAATTTTTCTCAAATAATGTTTTCAAATGTTAAACATTTTATTTTGAAAATAATAGAATTTATAAATTTATAATTGTATTATACGATTCTCGTTATCGAATTAACAATATAAAGCTAGATTGGTTTGTAATTATAATTCGAGTATTATCGATACGAATGATTAAATCTTATCGATAATTGATCCAGGATGTATATAAATTATATAACAAGAATATATTCCAGTTCTTCGTAAAATATTTAATTGATACGGTAAAAGAGAGAAGAACGGTCAAACGACGATGATTGTATCGCCGAGAATAAACTTAATTAATGGAAAAGGTGATGCGAATGGTCGAATTTAAAAATCTTCTAAGAAAAAAAAAAAAAAAAAAAAACATAATCCTTCGAA
>NW_014569619.1:611805-689358 GCF_001313835.1 Polistes canadensis
AAAAAAAAAAAAGAGAAAAAAGGAAAGAAAAAATTCCAGCCTCATTCTAGTTGTATCGTCAAAGAAAAAAAATGATACGAGAATGATATCACCTCGATTACGTTATTTCCCTTAACTTCGAAAATCAGATATTACCAGTTTCTGATTTTATTTACGACTATTGATTATTATCACTTTGTGTCACACTTTTCGAAAGATTCCACTCTTTATCTATATTTTTTTCTTCTTCTTTTCTTATACACAATTTTATTATTATTCACGTTATTTTCTTTAATGATCCTTTACGCGTGGAAAAACGTTTACGATCGCGCTTTGTGTTACAAGGACCCCTCTCATTCTACGAACTACATGGCTGGATAATTATCGATCGGTGAATGTGGTTCAAATAACGAAGACAAGAATTCTCAGAGAATCTTGTTCGTTGTATTACTCGCGGTGTAAGTAATACAATTTAAAATTACAACTATTTCTTACCTTTATCGATTCGATTCGATTCAATTCGTTTATTTTCGTGTCGCGTAGCCGAACGTTAAGTTCCACGAGAATATTTAACATGTAACACCTGTTCAAGATTCCGTCTGATACTTTTATGTAAATAAGACAGACCTTAGTTCGTACATTGGCATGGTAAAAGCTCGGTAAAATTACGGGAGCGTGATCGATCGGGTTCTTCGATATGACTACGATATTTCGTCATATGCATTTTTTTTTCGAACGAATTAAATACGTTCCCGAGTATGTAAGATCATTTTTTTTCTTTTTTTTTTTTCTTTAACCCTTTTCCCCAATCCCCTCTTTCTTTTGTCTCTCTCTCTCTCTCTCTCTCTCTCTCTCTTACACTTATACGTAGAATATTTTTCTACAAGTTTTATTCGAAGTTACAAGAGATCGCGTTTTGTATGGCATTAGAGATCGTTATCCCATTAATCCTCGAGATATAATGCTTTAGATAAAATCGTGAGTACCATAATCCGACACGACTAAGATATTTTTCAATCTTTTTCTTTTGTTTTTACTAATTCTAACATTAAAACGCGAATAGATCGTGTTGTCCGTGTTGTTGTTGTTGTGTACCTTTTAGACAAACTGTTTTATATACATTGACCGTATGTTTCCTGTATTAATTCTCATTAGATTCGTAATGTTTCTTGTAAAGTTCATCGTCATTTTATCATTAAAGTCATTTGAAAAATTTAATTGTTGGTATTCATTTAAGTATAAGATCTCTGATATTATTTTTTTTATACAAAATGTAGATCTGTTGATATATTTCTTTGGTATATTTTCATTTTGATACGAAAATTGTGATTTTATTGTAGAAAAAAAAATTGTAATTTGTATGAAATTTATTCTTGATTAGTTTATTTCATAATTTCTCTTTCATCCTTCGGCCTACGAGTGTACATTCCATGTCTACAACTGCACGGTTCCATTCCTTCCTTCCTTTATTTTTTTTTTTATTTGTTTAATTAGACTCTTAAAACGACCACTTTCCCTGTAAGCCATAATTAACGTATTCGACTATGCTCGAGCGAACGAGAGGGATGACGCTGATGAGTGAAAGAAAGAAAGAAAGAAGGAAAAAGAAAAAAGAAGATAAGAAAGAAAGAGAAAAAAAAAAATTAACCGAATTTTTACAGTGCCCTACGGGAATTAATTTCACTTTAACCCTTTGTAAACTTAATTTGTTTGTAGTTACTTAAAAGGAAAGAAAAAGAAAAAAAGGTTATACGTAATAGAATACTCACAAGTAACAATTAAATACAAAATTAACGATGAATGGAAAATTGTCAAAGGTATCGTTCGAACTCATAATGAATATTAATGATTATTTAAAAAAAAAGAATATTATTGATTACAGAACAAGAGATGAATGCGCCACGTTTCTCTCGAGAAACAAAATGAAATGAAACGTAATTAAATGTTGAAGTATCTTTGAATGATTTTTATAAATCAGGTAGTAACTATAAAAGGTTAATTGATATCAATTAGAGATTGATATTTCTTGATTTCACTTTACGTAGTAATTTTTTGGTCAATTTTGTTTCCATTATTCATTATTGTTTAGTTAGTATAACTTATTCGCATAATTAATTGTTTGTTTAATCGAACGACTGTGATCTGATAAAGCATCGTGGACGACGGCTCCTTAAATATTCGATTGATTTTATCGTTATATAACATTTCGAGGATAGGTTTACCTTGCATATGCATGTATATCGAAACGAACCGTGCATTGAAGCTTTCTAGGAAATGGAATGTTTGCTCCAGTAACATCGGGCACAACGCTTTATACGAAAGTAACTGTTGGAATTGCATTACGTTGCCTCTATAATGAACGGATTGCTTGATTAACGATACAGGGAAAGGGAGAAAATGAGAGAGAGAGAGAGAGAGAGAGAGAGAGAGAGAACTATTTCAGTTGGACATTAAATACTTAGAAGTACATACACATAATACAGGTACGCTTAAGACCTCGAAATTGGATCAGAGGAAGTTCTTGTTTGGGAATCTTTTGGTATATTAAATAATCAAATAAGTTTTTCAATGTGTACAATAATTGTTCCTATGTTAACTTCAATATTTTTCATTCCATTCGCGTATTTATTAATCAACGCAAACTATTCGGACAAAAATCAAAGTTATAATTTAATGATATATTTTATAACGAATAAGCGGAATACTTTATACTTGTTTCTAATTGTTTACTCATTAATAATTAATATTTATTTGTAATGCAAACTTTCCAAATTGTGTTATTCGTATAAAAACTACTTTTAGAAATATTATACTTTTAAATTGATATATGTATATACATATATATATATATATATATATGAAAATATTTCTATGATTCATTGTATAATATTATATGTAAAATTTTTATATAGTGATATATATTATTTACCTTTATCCGATAGCGTTGTCTCATTATAGTTTGGGGTTGAGGACATCTCGGTGGAAGTTGGATGCACCATGAGAGCGCGTTCACGACTACTGGCTCTTCATATCTTTCCATAGAAGTGACCGTGTAACTGTAACATTCAATCAATTAGCGATTAACCTCTCTCTGGTTATACCCTTATCGGGATGAGTATAATGTTATGCGAATGGGATGATGTTAGCATGGGATAGGATATCTAGTGAAGCCAGCCAAGATCAGTATCATGATTCCATTCTATCAAAGCTATTAAGCAAATATTTCATATAATAATTACATTAATTAAATAATAGGAATATTAAATATACGTAACAAATTTCATATGAAAGATATTAATATATCCTCTTTAATATATTTATATTTATTGTACAGGGGGTTATTATGGATAAAAATATCACATATAATAAATATATTTGAACTTTCTATGAGCACATATTTGTGGGGTGTAGATGCATCAATTAATTCACGAAGTGCAGCTGAGTGAGAGATTTGATTTAATTATTTTTTATATAAAATTAAATGAATTTTAATTTAAGTTTTGATTTTAATCTATTTATTTGAGTCACATTTTTCGAGAGATATTTCACACATCATATTTATTAAAATTATAAATTTGAAATAATTTACTCACTTTTCGATTCTGGTACAAATTGTTTCAGCCGACAATGCGTATGACATAACGATGGTGTAAAAAAGAAACAACGATACTCCGAAGACGTTCATTTTCAATTAGATATAACGATATTACTTAAAATTCATAATTTTCTTCGAATAAAATTATTATTGTTTTTGGCAAATCGCAAAAAAAAATTCATCAACGAATTATTTTCCCGATGACGTTTTTTCCTGAAACATAAAATTAGTGTGAGCAAGGAAAATACGAGATATCTCATTTCTCGAATGAATTGAGAAAGGGTGGAACGGTATTGGTCTTGTTAGTGGTCTCTAAATACTTATGGAGTATCTCGTTACCATCCGTAATACGAAACGTGGTGAAGGTGCAATGTTACGGTTATTGCTTGTTCTTTTGAGAGATCAAGAATATAAGATTCGTTGATTATTCTAAATAATTCATAAGTTTTTCATATACAATTTAACTACACAGAGTCATTCACAAATAAATATATTGAAATTTTCTATTGTAAACTTTAAAATGTTTTTCTATATATGTTCATTTTATACTTTAAATAAATCATTTGTTTTAATTAATAATTAATTAATAAGCAACACATTATGGGAATTCAATTGTACCGCTTAATACAAATTTACCACATTTAGTTATACACTTATTTAAAAATCTTTACTTCTATCCCTTTTTCTTTTCTTATGTCATTCACATACATTGAGAATGTGACAAATTTATTTTACACGATGCATATTACATTTCAAAAAATAACGTTAGATTTCTATTAGTAAAAAATAACAAAATTACGTTAACGAGTTATTAAATACGTTTACTCACGCTTCGTCCAACACTGGTAAAAAATTCTAAACGAAGTGACGACAAACGAAATCGTATTGCATACAGGAAGATTGAACGTACCGATAAGTTAGTTAATTTTAGATTCAACTACTATAACACATAGAGTAAATTAAACTATGCTTATTTAAAGTACGGTATAGAATTTCGATTGGTAAAACGTACGTGCAATAAACTCATTTAAAGTTAACATATAATATAATATCTGTTCCTTCGTATGGATCCAACGAGGACAACGTGTGATTTATCACACGTGCTATATTAGACAAGTAGACACTATCTGCTTCGATACACGAATACATACATATATACATACGTACAACAGTGAGACAGATGGATAGACAAACGGACAGATGGAGATTATCGTGAGAATTGAAACAGTGGACGCTATTTAATTTTTCGTAGCAGTTCATCGTGTCGTGGCACCGGAAACATTGAAGAACGGACGCAAATAGGAGTCGCGTCCTTTGAGGGATCTTTTTCAAAGGGTGTCTTCTCTGACAGGAAGTAAGAACTTGACAAATATAATTCGAGAGTTAAGCACGACACTTACGATCGAGTGGTGGTGGTGGTGGTGGTGGAGGTGAGTGGGGTGGTTTGAGGAAACATTCTCAATCGTTTTCTTATTAAATGGTTTAAAAAAAATGAGAGAAAAAAAAAAAACAATTATCGATCGCACGTTTATTTTACCGCACCTTTTTCTGTGTTAACATATTTTAAACACCGTTAATTAATATCATCATCGGAATATTATTTCTCATACGTTAGAAACGCATTTAATTAAATACACACGTAAATCGACATTTTCTCCGGCGGTTAGTCAAGTGCATTATCGTCTTGAGAATCTTTCGAAATCGATTTTATTGTGTGTATATGTGTGTGTGTTACATGACGACCCAACCTTAACCTTTTTAATGTCACGATCTCGTTCGAAAAAGGCCGTGTCGTTCCTACGTCCTTCTTCTTAGCTTTAACAAATGGATTTGTTGTGATCTAACTGAACAACACACTATTTTTAATGCATGTTCGACCGCGTGAGATTGTAATTTAAATGTTTTTGTTTGCCTTTAGAGAGATCATCGTACTCGGGGGGACGAGTGTTAGCTAATAAGTAAGACAAAAAACGTGTTTCGTGTCATCGAACGAACGAACGAACGAACGAACCATCTGTGCGACTCCTTGAGAATTATTTCTTCTTCTCGTTATTATTATTATTTTATATTATTATTCCGTGCGTATTATTCGTTCCTATTAAAAGAAAAAAAAGAAAAAAAAAAACCACGAAATTCTAAAACACATTCTCACATAATTCACGTCTACAAGAATATAATTCAATTTTTTTCGTTCTCTTATTTTTCTTTTACTTATATTCTGTTTTTTTTTTTGACAGAGTTTGGGAAAGTTAATTAACGCGTATATCGAGTAATTTCCGTGTTACGGATTTATAAATTCCCACGAATTCGTGTTAGTTAATTTAATTGTATTATATATAATATTTTCGTTATAACGGTAACGTCGAACAATTTTTCTTTACTCTTTTGTTCTTCCTTTTATTTTTCTTTTTTATTAACGTTATTTTTATCGATCACGTATCGAGAGGATAGATATTATTAATCATACTTACGTTATATCGATGATATAAAAAAATACACGAATGATATTATCCACAAATAAATAAAATCACTATACTTTATGGGTATTTATTAAATATTCGTTTGAATTGTTAATTATTACGAATAACTAGTTTGAAATTGATTAAAATCAATATTATTTAATTTATCGAATGAAATGATGGAATAATCCGTTCGCGTAATACAAGTAAATCAAATTTTGAAATGTTGTTAGACAAAATTCGTACATCAGATTCGCGGGTTGATTCTGAACTGACAGGAGGAGTTACAATGTAACGAGCAATTGGCGTTGTCGACACTCGGAATGCTTTTGTGGCTCAATGAACTTCGACCCTCCCGCAACGTTCAGGAGAATGACAATAAAGATGGGATACGAAGAGGGAAAAGAGGGATTTGCTTAGTTCGGAGAAGGGGGATGCGGAGGAGAGACACACAATTAACGGAAAGGGATGAAAAGGGAAACGATACTCGAAACAAACGTTAGCTCGAGTCAAGGATATCCTGTTGACAGAGAGATTACTTTAATAAAAGAATTATTATCCTTTAGTTTATATTTCTTTACTTACTACCTTTACTTTTAATCTTTCTTTCATTCTACATACCGGATTAAGATTCCTGTAAATATTAGGTACCGTTACTAGTACTTTTTCATCTTCAATGTTATTACACATTTACTTAGAAATTACGAAAATGAAATAAATAGATATATGATAATTGAAAAAATAAATAATACCTATTCCAATACGATACGTACTAACAAAGATATGTTTTCGTTGAGTAACAATACAAATTTTGTTTGAATTTTTAATATTGAACTGTCGATAATTATTTCGTAAAAATAACGACGAATATTTTCATCGTTCATGATATTAATTTCTATCGATTATAATTGTCAGATCTTAATGATCAATGTAAAAACTGAACGATAATACTTTTCGAATAATTCGTAGGAAGAAACGGTTAGAATTCTTCTCTTCAAACTCGTTCGGTTTTTTGTTGTTGCTAGGAAAGTACATGGTGGTTACGTTTGAGGAGAAGAAAAAAAAAGATAGAAAAAAAAAAAAAAAAGGAACAAAGATAAAATCTGAATAGACGAGCGAAAGTGAAGTACGGGGCTTCTCGTCGGTTGTCGGACACTGTGACTACGAACAAGTAGACTGGTATAATGGGATGATTGGTTAGGGCAATTCCCTCTTGTTCTCGCGGCACGCAATGAACCGGACTCTCGTTGCAACCAACGTTCAACGAGCCCATCGGTCGTTTAATCTTATAAGCCACGAATAATGCCTTCGTCCTACGACATAGAACTAATTAGCAGTCACGGAAGAACACGATCGGTTTTGTTATTTTTTTTTCTCCCCCCTCCCCGTCTCTCTCTTTTTACGATTAGAATAGTAGTCTAGTTATAGGTGACTGTATAGTTCCTTCCTATTAATTTGTTCTCTTACAATAATTTGTTTTTTTTTTTTCTACGAATTATTCAATTAACGAATTAATTTTCAAAATTAAAATAAAATGTCACAATCATAACGCAAAGAGTTTATTTTTTGTTTTTTGTTTTAAATTTGTCAAAGCGATAATGTATTCCTTTGGACAAAAAACATTTCCCATGCAAATTTCTACAATCTTGATTCTTATTTTCTAAGAAGTTTGTATATTTTATAATATGGTATTCTAATTTGTTCATTTTCGAAGAAGTGATATCTCTCGATCGATATCATTCCATGGAAATTATTTTTTGTAGAAGAGGAACTAGTTATATATTATAATCATTCGACGACCTTCGTTCAGTTCCTTTTTTTTTGGTTCAAATAATGATACAGGACGGAATCACTTTGGTTATTTTAACGACTTGATTATAAAATTTAAAGGTGGGTTACCATAGACCGGTGTTTTTCTTAATTCATCGATTAGTTCATATATTTCGTAACATTTTCATGAAAAAAAAAAAAAAAAAAACAAACTAATTTACGATGACGGATTAATGAGTGTCCCACTTTGGGAGAATTGTATTTTTGAGTCTTATAATAAATTACAAATAATGGCGTTTTAAAATACGGAAAGACTGCGATTTTTATACATTTCTACGCTCTGATGTTATATTCGTAACAATCAAAATGTTATATTCCATATAGAAAATACACAAAATTCACTAAGTGAAAGTATTTTATTTCTAATTTTATTCGCGTGTTAGCGCGTTATTCCGTCTTATTTTAATTAGTTATTCTATCGATTTGTCTATGTTTGCTGAAAACATTTGCTAGAAAGACTTTCTCCATTTGTAAGATATATTCAAATAGAATCGTCATTTAAAAGATAAAACTAACAAGAAAGTTGTTAGTTTCTTGTAATTGCCATACGAAAAATGAAATTCGATCTAACGAATAGATTTTCTCATGTGTGTGTGTATGTGTGTATGTTGCCGATTTTACTTCGAATTTTTCATCGTCTTCGTCGTAATACTTTATCGATATTATGGTACCACTTTTTGTTGACAAAAATCAACACATAAAATAGAAATTACATGGTCGAAAGATAGCTGGACTATTGCATAACGATTGCGTAGATTAGAGATCGTTTAATTAACGCCTCGATGTATTGCGTGATCTATAAGCGATTTGAAAAAAAAAAAAAAATGTACAAATATAGAAAGCGAAAGGGGCTTTGAGATACTGTATTAATGTTTACAAAATTGTAATCAAATAAATATCTTCACCCCTTTTGTGTCATTAGACGATTCAAAACAACGACAACTGTCAGATCGTTAAGACGAATTGTTAGAAATACCAATAGGTATTGATTTAACTCTTGTTTACGAGAATAAATTTGATACGTATCTATTAAACGAATTAGAAATTTATTAGTTAAATTTTCTTTTTTTTTTATAGCCGCGAGCAATTCATTTGATTTCGAAATAATATAAAGAAAAAAAGAAATGTATATGTATATGTATATATATATATATATATTCGAATGGAACGCGAAGATTTTATTCTTCCTTCGGCCTTGACTTTTAAACGGAAATTCCAATTTGACGTTTAACCATCCTAAGCGAAACCATAAAAGATGAATTTAAGTGATCGTTCGAACGACGTTTTAAAAAAAAAGGAGGACTCGGAATATTTTGGAAAAAATTATATCGCTCGACGTTTTTTTTTCGAAGAAATATATAAATATATTTGTATTTAAAATAATATTATAATTAGTTCTTTAAACGATAATTTGAATAATGCCATTTATTATCACGTTAACGATATACTGATTTAATGATACAACATTAACAGAATAGCTAAGATATTTTCGTAATAATTATATCGTTTGATTTTTTCATATTCAGACTAATTAATAAATAACAACAACAACAACAACAACAAAAATACAAAACTCGGATAGAAAATAATAGTTAGTTGAAAACTATGACGTGAAATAATATAGGTTTATCACGTTAATGATATACCGGAAGAAGGATATACAAGAGACATGTTTTCAATGTAAGTGGATAGCCATATTGATTATATTGTTAGTTAAAAAAATATATATATTTTTTTTTTTTTTTTTAAAGGAGACACAACACAGGAGAAAGAAACGGAGACAGAAGTCGAGAAAGTTTCTCGTGCATGGACTCGATCAAAGACAGTGACATTGGTTGAACAACATCGTGAGCTGTTTGATATTATGCAAGAGGTGCATTGTTTCATCGTAATGAGCAATCGTAATTAGCCTCATTACGTTTTCTAATAATTAATATTATTTAGTGAATATATATCTTTGATATGTTTAAACCAACGATTAATTTATTTCGTAAAACGAGAACGTAATTTAAGATGGACGCGCTCTGATGATCAATTAAGATCCGCATTTCGCAAAAATTCTTTATAAAATTCTTAATTATATTATTTAATTGTTGAAATAAAATAATGAAAATAAAAACAAAATATTGTATATAATAGATTTGCGAGATCGCGTATCGATGGATTATGAATAATTTTCTTAATATTGATTATTTAATTATTCATTGCAAAATCGAGCGTATCTGGGGTAAGATGATTAAATGTTAGGTATCGAGCAAAGTATCGAGTTTAAAATCGAAAGAACGTTCGCTTTTTTTTTTTTAATCTTGTTTCGCAGTTGCGCAATTGACGAAGACGCCTTGGTTTCCCGTTACTTTCTTTTCTCTCGAAAATAACTTTCGCGGTCGATGGGTAAGAATGTATATATATATATGTATATGTATGATATGTATGTATAAGTATAAAAGTATATTTATCTATCAGGATATATATCTGTTGAAACAACTGAGAATGATTATTATACATTTTCGAAATAAACTAAATTACTTTGATCTCATTAATCTATTTCGTACAAAATGGATTTTCTATAGGATAATAGAAAAAAAAAAAATAATAATAATATGGAAGAACAAAAAAGAATTAGAGGATCGATTTGAGAAAAAAAGGGGGAAAAGAAGAAAAAAAAAAAAAAACGCACCAACAGATATATCTACGTTCCCCTCGCGTGTATTCGTGAATGGTGAAAGTGGTTGGTTGGTTGGTTGGTTGCTGGCTGACCAGCCGGTTCATTGTGCGCGTTGTAGACGTTTCGCGGAAAGGATTGACTTCCCGGTCTTCCGATTACGCAAGTGGACGAACCAGTTTTGGGCCAGGTCGAAAAACTCTTCCTTTCTATTCGATGGTCACCCTTCGATCTGCCCATCGTCTTCAAAATATACTTTACCTTTTTATAATTTTAAATCTTTCACGTATTTCTTTTCTTATACATCTTGTCATTTATTTTTTTCAAATCAAATTTTATATAACTTGATATTAATCTTTTACAAGGTACAAAGGTACAGGGATTACTTTGTACGTCATTTGAAATCAACAAGTATTAATAACATTTGTGTGAATAATATTCAAATCGAATAATAAAATATTTGTTTCAAATGTATTCTTATATGTTAGTTACGATAAGTCAAATTATTATAATATAATAAATATTTTGTTGTAATGAGAAAAAAAATGTTTGAAATTAAGGTATGCATACAATTTCAAAGATATCATGTAAAACAATTTGAAATGAATAATATTCTGATTATTCCATTCTACTTTCTTAAAGATTTATTTTTCAATTCCAAGTTTCTTAGATTAATGAGAAACGAGTGGGTGATTTAACACGATAACAGTGGATCTCACGTATACCCATGAAATTGTAGCTGCAAACAAGAGAAAATCCATTAGACCGTTATGATTATTAAAAGAAAATTGGTATGTTCTGGTTTGACGCCAGTCACTAGTATAATAGAAAACAGTATTCTCGTTTATCATGAACGTCCAATCAGTCGTACAAGTCATTCAACACGTTCGATCTTAGAACACTAATGCATTACGTAAGTATATGGCCAAGATCTTACTTGGAATTGATTCAGTCATTAAATATAAGATGACGAAAGAGAACGACTAAGTTAATTGTATTATTTTAACGCATCGATTTGACATACTTTTAAACGAAACTAACTTTCTCGTCAATATAATCGATCATGATCTGTATTCGTTCATTTGAAATCAGGTAATCGTAGAAAGCACATTGACTAAAAATCATTGACGATATTCAAGCGGTCATTTTAAATCATTGTATTAATTCGACCTTACGGAAATATACTTAAATGTTTCAACTTTCCTCGATGTTGCTTTTTCGGCTTTCCAGAGATACCCGTAGTCGTTTCTACGTTTTTAAATTACGAAACTGGGCGAACAACTTTCTGGTCATCTCTTCCTTACTGCAATTGCATTTCACCGCATGAAAGTAGATACATGTTGCACGTCTTTCATTCTTTTTTATTACCTTTTTTTCTTTTTTTTTCTTTATCTCTTTTAATTCTCTTCCATCCCTATTCGAGAAAGTAAAGAATCTTTAAACGCGAATATAATTGCAAGAAGAAAAGGTACGCGCGAATGATAAAAAATTATACAGACGAATTTTATAATGACGTGATCGAGAATGTGTAAACAGGTTTTTGTATAATTTTCTTGCTATTAATTTCTACTGGTTACGAGTAATTACTTTCTCGATATAAAGAACTATCGATAAAATTTATTATTTGATTACGTATAATATTAATATTTTAAATAAATGTAACATTTGTATTAATTAATCGTATAAATAAAACAAATCTGAAAATGTAAATAAAAATAAATGTTCATTCAAATTTTAATAATCTAATAAAATTATTGATATTATATTTAAGAAAAGATCGTTCATTTTATTTATATTTTATTAACGCTTAAAATGAATACAATGAATGGTGCTAAATACACTTTGATTACACAGATGAATGTGGTGTACGTAATCTATGAGATTTATACGCTCGCGTGATGCACACAAACATACATAAATTCGACACACATTTGATATGTTATAATTATTTATTTGTTTCATTATTCTCGTATTGAGGATTCAGTAACGGATCAATATTGATCATCAACAAAATAGTCATTTCTTTTATACTGAATTCTTTGATTTAACCCTTTGGTTTTAACTTCTTTTCTCTCTCTTTCTCTTTTTCTTTCACTTTATAGTTCTGTCGTATATATTATACTTAACCATTTTTGGCAACGTTTTTAGTTAACACGTTTGTAGAACTCGTCAAACGATTTCTTTTACATTAGTAGAAAAATATCGCGATAAACAGAACGATTGTTGTTTCCATTACACGAGATGTTTGGAACATTGAAAATGCATAGTTGTAATATCCACTTCCGTAAACTTGCAGTCCGGCAGTTTCTATACTACGTTTGCAATAATCGCCATCTGAAATAATAAATGAAAATCATAAATCTGTAAAGTTTTTGTTCGTTTGATCGATTTAAACGGCCGTTAATCTATGGGGTCAGGATCGTTTCAAAAAAATCTCCGGTTTCTGAACTCCCCATAGTTTTATTGTTGAGTAAATTGATCAGTAGTAAAGATCAAAATGATCTATCATTGTCCATTAGACCGATTGTCTATTAGATCATAGCTATTTTTCTAGTATTATAGTAATAATAGTAGATATATACACTTTGGATCAAAAGTTTAAAATAAATTGCTGATTTCTTTACAAATTGTCAAGATGCCCTTAGAATATATTAAGTTGTCATTAAAAAAAAAAAAAAAAAAACAAAGAAAAACAGTTTGCTGAAAAAATATTCATTCCTTGATAAAAAAAAATAATACAAAATATAAAACATACTACTCAGAAGATTCTTGACAATCAAATCTATATCTCGGTTACTATAAACGAATTCATTTCAGTTCAAAAATGAAAATAGATACAAATAAAATTTCGAAAATATTCGAAATAAATGTACGATTACAATTTTGAGTACGTCATTCCTTTTCGACCTCTAAAATATTTTGTTTCATTAATTTTACGTATAGAAATTGAAAACTTTTGGTCGTTAATGTACGTTGATATTTCTTAAATCTGGAAGATTAAATAAATATTATTTTCATATAATGTAAAATATATTATTATATATTATTGTATAGGAGTTTTGTTGGATTAACCGATTGAGAGATAAGGTTCAGGGCTCGAGGGCCGAAAGGGAAGAAACTCGACGAAACTTAGGAATTCGTGCGATCTAGATAAAGAGAAAAAATCCATGATGTGGGAAGGGAGGGAGGTAAACGATAGGAGTCGATTGAATAGAATCGAGTGGTACTCGCTTCTCTCGGCCTACTTCGATGTTACCGATTTACACAATGTATTCGTTCGAAGAAACTTTCCAAGTTAAATTCACAATGTAAAAGAATTAAAAGGGTTCTCCATAAAGTCGATCGATACCAGTCGTCACGTACGCATCTCTACTTTCCATCGGAATCGTTTATGAGGAGACGGCTCTTCTTTTCATTTTTCTTTCGACATTCGATTTCAACGAGTTTATATTCACTTCGTATATTACATACTGCAAATACTCGTTATACATTTATTCCAATAGCTAGCAAAGGGGCCAAACAACTACTGAATGTGAGAACATACTATAACGCGTTAATTATTAGTCAAATCTATAGTTCCATCTTTGGTCCAGTTTTATCGTATCCCATATATATGTATTTATATAAATTATCGTCTTTCTTATTGGAATTACCATTAGAAAATACTTAACTTACAGTAGAAGAGTAATATTTATGATACGATAAATGTTTCTACGTTAGATACTATAATATAATGGTTACCATTAGATTTACCATACACGGTGAGGTTTACATTGTTAACTACTATAAAATCAAATTAATAAATATTTTATCTTTAGAAAGAATTTGATCGATAGATTATTATTTTAAAAGGTGACAATTTAATGATTAAAAAATAATATTTATAATATTGTAGGGGTTATCTAGTTCCGTGTATGAATTATCAGAGATCTATGTAAAAGGGAAAAGTAGAAAGGAAAATTGACGCTTGGTATTCCGAGTTGAGGAGGAGCAACAACAACTCTCGGAAGTTGTTCTCTACTGGTATTGAGAGTGAACGCAATTTTGACGTTGGCTCACGTAAGAAAATACGGAAGAGGTACACGCGTGCACTCTTTTGAACGTATGCATAAACGAGAATTCTCCTTTCTTGCCATTCACTTGCCCGTTTGTTCACTCGCAAAGAGATACCACAACTATATGCAAGAACATTCAAGGTACGTCACCAACTGAATTGCATGGATGGTTATAGGCTTTTAAGGTGCAACCTGCGATGGTGGAAACGATAGGTGGAATTGTCGAACGTGTCTCTCACGACTTCTAGTTTCCTTTTATTTCTTCTTATTCTCTTTCTTTATGTTTTTTCTTTCTCCATTTCCATTGCTACCACTCCTATCTATCTCCTTCTCACACTCTTTTACTACCAGTGACTACTATATTTCGATTTCGCAATTTTCCAATCCCACGGGTCCAACAATTTTACGATCTGTTATCTGTATCTATCACCGAACTTGCGTATTTATTTTTATGCGGAAATAAAATCTCTTTCCGTTTTCTTTTCTTTTCTTATCTATTTTCTTTTTTTTTTTGCGTGGAAGGATAGAAAATCTTAGCAAATCTTTTTACGAAATTAACGAAATATTTATAAATATTAAATCAAGAGAAATTGATATTCTAAAATTTGTATATAAAAATCAGATTGACGTGTTGGATTACTCAAGAGTTTGAATTTGACGTACGAGTGATCGCGTAAGATGAAAAAAGATGTATATATACAACTTTAACCGTTAATCCTAATAATTTCAACGGTACCGTCGCGTATCGTAATTTAGTCGTATGTGTCGTCACATGAAGGAGTATTTGTAGTGCTAGACGGTAAGTAGTACGTGGGAATCGCAACCTTCAATCTGTTACGGTAGGATATTGCATAATTTGTAACAAGTCACGGGTAGTGGCACCGGTTCGGCAAGATACGTCACGAGAATTAGATTTTTAACTTTGCTAACGAGTTTAACAAAATAAATTTTACTTGAAAACTAACAAAAATATATATATATTAAGATTAACCATAAAATTCATTTTTAATTTATACGAATGATGTTTTTTTGAAATTTTCTTACCATAGGACCAACCAACTACTTCACCGGTCCTGAGATTTTCCGTTCTCAGCCAATCTTCAAGTGGCCTGAAATATTCTCTTAAAGCTGATCCATCCAATCTGTCTTCCCCGATCGCTTGTTCGAGAGTATCTTGCCATGGTATCGACGAACCCTTTTCCATCAAGTTTCTGTAACAAACAGATTTATTTCGTTAGAAACTTTCGATCAATTACGTTGATCTATAAACCCAATATACGTGAATCTACAGTAAAACTATCGTTATATTATGAATTCATTGGAAAACAAAAGTATTCGTGTGAAAGAATTTTTGTACGAATAATAATAATAATAATAATAATAGAACGAAAGTGGTTTAAAAAAGTTTTGAGTTTCGAACAAACGAGAATTTTCATCGTTTTCTTAAATAAAAGTGAATTTGATCAGAAAAACAAAGTTGTTTCTTAGCTATATTGTGAAAACTTTTCAACACACCCACGTAAATCTACCAATCATATTATATTAGTCTCGATAATTGGAAAATAGAAATCTTATAAATAAAATAACGTTTCGAAGGTTTTCATTTTGATTATAATTAATCGAAGTTTACGACACCACAGATATTTTCTATGGTGTATATCTATCGTAATCAAAATTTATATTGTTTCTTAAGATAAAGAAGCACTTATATGCTTATGTGTATGTATATGTGGTTAGGTTTTTATCGAAAGCGCGTAAGAAAGGTGTTGTTCGCACGCACGCACGGCATAATTAGGCTCACCCTTGAGTAATTGAATCGAGTTACACCTACTTACTTAGTTGTGCGACGCAATAATGCGTAATTTTTATAAGGAAAATTATCAGATGTTATATGTATATATGTATAAAACGAGTGAACAACGAACAACGTTATTGTTGTTGTTGTTGTTGTTGTTGTTCCAACTTCTTCCATTGCGCCTTTCGTTTCGAATAACTCGTTCCTAACCGTGCTGTAGTAGTTACAAATCGTGCATACCTAATTAGGCACGTGCTAGTTCGTTCTTAAATTCATTTCTTCAAATTCTTTTTCATTTTAATCATCATCCTATTATTTGTCAAATAATAATTACTAATTATGCGAGTATCTATACATATTTTCTTATATATTTTTCTTCTTTGCTTTTTAATTTAATTTTATTCATAAAAAATACTATTAACAATTTTCTTCTTAGTAGTGTTCGTAGAAAGGGTTGGAACGAAGAGAAATTTCGGACTCGATTATGATTCGTTCGTCAACAATGCATCTTTCTCAGTTAAATCCATGACATGTTTATTTAGTTAATAATGTTCGGCTATTCGGAGAAGTAAAAGTCGGAAATTACGATATTACCAGAAACTACCTAACAAGGGTGCTGTATTTTGTTACGAAGTGACGTCTGATTCCTATTGCCGTCATCACCAAGCGCACACGCCCTCGTGTAATATAAACTTGCTTTCCTTGGAATTTCCAAGGAATTTCTCTCTCCTAAACGTCTCGTTAATAAATTCTATTTCTGCACCTCGACCTCGAAATCTTTTCTTTTTTTTTTTAATCAATATCTTTATTATTCATTTTTTGAACTTTAAACATTTGATTTGAATAGAAAAATGAAAGAAAAAAGTAACGAATGTTTCATGTTTAAAACAAAACGATTAAAGATATTTTGCCATTTGTTCAACACCTTTTTGATCTAATAACCGTAGTATTTCCCGTTACGTTCGAAATAGTTAGAATAGAGTTATTCGAACGTAATTTGAAGAAACGTTTGAAATCGTTGTACGAGTGCCCATTGCCAATAGAATAATAATGGTGTAATTTTGTTCGCGATAAACGTGGGTTTGTAAGAAGCCGCGAAAAGTATTATTTCGTTGGTTAACGAGAGTGCAACGAAATAACAAACATTTCTAATTTCAATGCTTTTTGATGTTTGTTATTATTCTGAAGAACGATAGAATTTAATGAGAAAACATTAAAAATGTCGATATCGATATTTCCTCAATTCTCTAACCGATCTTTACTTTTATTTTTCTTTCAAGTGAAAATGCATGATATAGGTACTAACTGTAATACATAACTCAAAGATAACAACAACAACAACAACAACAACAACAAAAAGTCGATATTATATAAGGAACCGCGTCTGAGAGAGAAAAGAACATTAACCCTTCGAGTTCCAGAGATTTATCTTTTCCATCTATGTCGAAAAAATGCTTACCATTTTTATATGTATGCGTGTGTTTCTTTTTTTTGGTTCACTAACGCGATAAATACTTCCTATCCAGTTTGAGAGTAGCTAATTTTTGAAATATTTCATTTAGAAATTTTCTACGGATTGATCTATGATTACGTGCAAATAATTAATTAATACGTTAAAAATCAGTTTACTGTATGATTCCGTTATCAATTTACATTTATTTCTTTTTTTTTCTTTTTAACAACGCTATCGCGACGAATTTCATGTAAACGAGCGAAGAAAACAAAACAAAATGGATCTTGTTAATTAAAAAATGATTATTAAGATTTATGAGTGTTATTAGATTATTCGGTTAAACTTTCGGTTCCTGTGTTGAACGATGGAAAACGAACAAAAATCAAACGGACAAACTTTCTTCGTGGGAAACTGTTCGATTGGCAAAAAGGAATTCGGTATGTCTCTTAGAGGTATACCTCCCGTTTTGTGAAACTAATTTATGTCGATCTCATAATTTCCGGTACTCGATCGAGGATTACGCTCGTGTTTTGCGCTCATGCACGCGGCCGCGCATGTTATAACGAAATCCAGACACTTTCCTGTCGGCGTCACAAGGATTTCGTAATGCGGGATGCTGAGAACAAGGCTCGTTATGCGTCTTTCGTCTAGAACGGCTTCTTTTTTTTTCTTCTTTTTTTTTTTAATATAGCACGGATCATACGAACCCGATTATTTCTTTTTTTTATTCTTCCTTTACCATCTAAACAACTCTTATCGATTCGCAATAATGACGACAACTTTTTTTAACAATTCATGCGATGTTGTTGTTGCTTTTTTTTTTATCTCTTCGAAATACCAATTAAAATGTTCAATATCCCATCGATCGTTATATTATGGTGGAAGAAAAAAATTTGAACGAAAGCAAAAAAAGTAATGGTTTAACATAAATTTTCTTCGTTTGGAGTGTGGTGATCGTGAGTTATTTAAAAAAAAAACAAAACAAAAATATTCAAGAAAGTTAGAACAAGGGATGTCAAAAATATCAATTAAAAATAATAATTAGCGTATACAATAAATCAATATAAAGTTTCAAAACTGTTAATAAGTTTTTAATATAAGTTAAAAGATAAAATAGTTTAATTATAATATTTATTAATTACGCACATAATCGATCATCGAAATTTAGGTAGTTGAGAATAAAATCGTATTGGTTAGTTCTTTGTACTGTTATTTACGCAGTGAAAACGGAAGTATAACTTATAGCAAACCACTTACACTCTACTCACTCTCTCTCTCTCTCTCTCTTTCTCACTCTCTTTTTCACTATTTTCTAACGTCTCAAGTTTCTTCCATGAGTTTTGCGTGAACGAGCAACAACGTTTTACACGTTAGACGACACACAGAGAGTTTTCTGTGTTCCTTTTTTCTTTTCTTTTTTATTTCTACATTTCCCCCTCTCTCTCTCTCTCTCTCTCTCTCTCTCTCACATACACATACTATATCTCTGTTTAGTTGTAGAGAGTTACTTTCGTAATTCCGCGTAAGACGAGAGTTGTAAATCGTCCTTCGATTACAGGAAGTTGATGTGATGCCTTGAAACGAGTATCTCAAGGCACGCAACCGATTTTATTTTTTTTGTTATATTTAACCCTCTTGCTGCTTCTTCGGATTTCGCTTTCTTTCTTCGTAAATGAAATTCTTTATCAAAGTATAACGACCGATTGATTTATATCATTTATTTTTATCCTTATTTGACTCGGCACACCACTTATGTGTTTTGTGTGTTTTGTTTTATTTTTTTTTATTTCTAATTAGAACAAATTCTTTTAGGAGTATATAATTTTCATTTATCGTGTAGCAAATTGATCATATAAGTCGACGATCGTAATTATATTTACTTAGATACGTATAATTAGTGAAATACGATTGATTAAAGTATACAGTTAATCTTCCTATAACACGGTAGAGATAGGTTCTTAGAAAATACCATGTTATGTGAAATTGTGTTATATGAAATCGAGAGTTCATTATTTTCCCTTCGTCTCATTATTTTAATGTAATTTACTTTTTCAATATTTTAAACAAAAATCACACATGTTATCCGGTGATGCTGCTGAATTTTCTTATCGTGTTAATGCGAAATTGTATTCTACGAAGGAATTACCTGTTCATTTGAAAATAACCGATCAAACTTTCACGTATTACTTCATATACATATTTTATTAACAATTACGATTCCCTTCCCATCATTCTCTTTGATTCATCTATCCACCCATCCATCCATTGTTGTGAACAAGATATTTATTATGTAACAAAATCATCTTACGAAAAAAAAAAAGAAAAAAGGCACAATGGATCATAGTAATCTGGAAAAGTTTGTCGTAGTGACAAAAATCGAAGGACGAGGGTTACTGTTGGGTATCCGCAGTGAAATTGCAACACGAAATAAAGGTTTTCCTCTCGATGACCCAGATAGACATCGAACACCGGAGATTGCTGCTGAAGTAGGCAATCCGATCGATCGATGATCGATCTGACGATGATTATTGTCAGCCTCGTCGATAGATTGGATTATACTTATATTACTTATTTTTCAATCTGTAACCTTGGCTGATTCATGTCACGTTATTTGTTCAAATTGTATTTCTAGAACTACATTTATACCCCGTATAATACTCTATATATTTATATGTATACGCGTGTGTAATATAATATAATGATTAAGCAACAAAAAAGAAAAAAAAGAAATATCAAAAATAAATATCCGTTCTCGCAAATATTTCGTCATTTTTTACGATTTATATATATTCTACGTTAATTATATTCCCTATCAAAAATTTGCTATTATTTATACGAACAAGTCGCCGCCAGGCTTTTATATATTGGTTCCTCTCTTTAAATTATCAAATTAATATTTAAAAGAGTCGAGAGAGAGAGAGTAAAAATATTTCTCACATGTATATAACATCCAAGGAATGTCGTTCGATTTGGTTGCAATGTATAATAAAGGATAAGGAAATGTCATCAAGAATGGGGAATGGGATGGAGGGTTTGTTTATAGGCCAAGTAGAAAATTTGTCATAAACAGAACACCGAATCGATCTATTCGATGAATTTTAGCCTTGAATATTAATGAGATCGAAATGTCAAGATTCTTCGTTAAATGATTGGTTCTATTAAATTTGATCAACAGTTTTGTGGTTTTAGCCAATTAAGACAAACGAGGTAAACTGATCGTTGATATTTTCAAAATCGAACTATGGTCGGACAATAAATCAACGATAAATGATAAATATTGTTGAATGTAGAATAATCGTGTTACTATTCGTGTTTAGGATAAATAAATGTAACGTCCGAATAGAGGATACCTGTAAATTATGATAAAAATAAATACAAATGAAATACTCAAAATCCAAAACTCACACACGCACGGTCCAATTCATACAAATAATTAGGATAAATGATACACGTCAACATAATGATTATACAATCAACTTATTAGAATTAGAAAGTGTATCGATTTGTGATGTGTATTCGACAATTTTATTTATTTTTCGATTCGATGATAAATAACTATATTAATCTTTTTCATTTTCTCTCTACTCATGTTTAATATTTTTTTTTTTTGTTCTATTATTTTTATTTACTTATAGTCGCACGAGAGAGAGAGAGAGAGAGAGAGAGAGAGAGAGAGAGAGAGATATCGCGTATTCCAGTGAACCGTTTAAATGTGAGAACGTTCGTTTTCCACGTATTGAAAATGTGCTCAATCCTACTGGCGGAGGATTTATCATTTTCCACCATCTTGGAAGGAACCAGTGAAGGTTCGTTCGAAGTTTCCATGCAATGGACGCCGGGGATGGAAGAGACGGTATCATTGAACCGTTTCTTTCTCCGGTTTCCCTTCTCTCAGTTTGCCCATTGTCTCGTTCGTCACGATTCATATTCTTTCTTTTTCCCCCTGAACTCCCCCACCCCCACCCACGAGTCTTACCCTGGTCTCTTGTTCAAAGTTACACGAATGCGTTAGATAATTTTATCGACGCTGGATCGAGACACATAATACACAAGGAACATTGCCTCATAGGGAAAGAAAATATTCGATGTAAATTCGTCTGGTTTTGTAGACACAAATATAATATCACTATGATCTCTGAGAACCATGGAACGTGTAAAAAGTTTCGCTAAAATGTTGCAAACAATCGACGGGACGTTTTCCAACGTCGAATAAATGAGACTGATATTCGTTTCGTATAGAATTATTCATTATTTGAATAAATTTGGAATTGTATTTCTTCGAGGGGGTTTTCTTTTTTTCTTTTTTTAAACATATTGCGAAAAAAAAAAAACGAAAAAAT
Organism: Polistes canadensis; assembly: GCF_001313835.1. Lineage (NCBI taxonomy): Eukaryota > Metazoa > Arthropoda > Insecta > Hymenoptera > Vespidae > Polistes > Polistes canadensis. The sequence goes on from NW_014569619.1 coordinate 633,974, forward strand.
AGAAAGTAGAAGCGTGACTTTTAAATTTAAAAAAAAAGAATTCAGCACATCATCTTTCTCCTATTACGTATTTTTTCTTGCGAATATTAACTAATTAATTCCAATATCTCGAAATTTCGTCATAATATGAATATTAAGATTACTTACCCGAGAATTCTTCCAGCTTCGGGACTCCTATAGAAGTCACATTTATGCAAGGATCTTCGAGAATCATCCGAAAATTTTTGACCTGTTGTCCGACACAAGGCACGATAGATTTGAAACTGAAGGACTCCGGCAACGAAGTTTCTATTAAAAAAAAAAACATATACGATTTATCGATAAGCAATTGAAATTATAAATAACTCGTGTATAAAATATTAACAAATGTTTTTACAAAATTTTTATATTATTTTCAACACAAAAAAACAGCATAATATTATTATGATAATTATAAATATATAATTCATCATTGTGTAACATATAAATTAATAAATAAAAAAAGAAACTATATCATGTGTGATAATGATACATTTTTATATTAAAAATAAATAAATAATATCTGTCAAAGTGAAATCACGAATTTTAATATTCGATGATCTAGGTAGACAAATTTGGGTGGACCTTGAAGAATGATTAGCAAGGTCAGGGTCATCAAAGTGGTAGTTATATTCTCGGTCTATTCGACGTGTAATTCGATGCCATCGTCGATACTTATCTTCGTTTAATAGATCGACTCTAGGATAACAAGGAGAGAAAGAGAGCTTTTTGTATGTGCCTGTATAAACGTATGTGTGTGTGAGACCAGGTCATCCTGGATACGAGCACGCGAAGACATCAGCGTTTCACCTCAAATTCCTCATCGGCAGCGACCTTTACGTAATGGCGGTGGATCGAAATCGCGAACATCGTTTCTCTACTTTCCACAGTTAAAAAAATAAACGAACGATATGATTTTATTTAAGTTAAAGTAATCAATTTATTGCTAGAATAACTCTTGCAACACAGATATTATTATTAATTTTTCTATTTGTTAAATTCCTTTTTTTATCATCTTTCCCCGAGTGCATCCGAATTTTTTTTCGGTACCTTTTAGGAACAAGGATATAAAGAAATCGAGACAGTGTGTTACGCGAATTTATATCTCATTAAAATAACGTCTGGTTCTTCTGTTTCTTTTTATTTTTTTTTATATAATATATATATATATGTTTAATTTATACGAAATTCTTTCCTTTTTCATTTGACTTTTATATTATGCATGCACCATTCTCAATATTTTGAATAAAATGATGTATAATAATATTTATGCTCTTTCGCAAACATGTAAACTAACACAGACGGTGATGTTTATGTTTTAATTATTATGCACGAAAACGTGATATTAAAAAACGAAAGAAAAAAAAAAGTAAGAAGATGAAGAAGCCAAGGGGATTCGAAGATATGTCGTTTTATGGAATCAAGGATCGTTCGAAATTTTATCGGTTGACCTTTCGCGAACGTATTTATGTTTCATCTAATAATAAGAGAATCTAGCCCCGAGTGCATTACTCGAGTTTTCTATTGTAAAAATGAAGGAATCCGATTTGATCTTAATTCCCCCCCGAGGGAAAATAAAATATAGTTATCTAGTTTGTCTAATCAATGGGGCGGCTGCTGTTAGATCGGATTTATACGCATCAATGAGTTCAAGACCTTAGCCGTGAATAGCATAACCATGATTCATCCATTTACATCGATGATCCATTCTCGGTTCATGATCGGAAATGGACTAGAAAAATTGTTGGATAGTCCGTGATCGTTTTTACCCCTTTTGCATTATTATTTTCTTTTTTTCTTTTACTTCGCACGCTCGAATAATTTCGACGATTTCATACGACGTGCGTGCGTGTTCGAGGATTGTAAAAAAATTCGAACAGAAAAAAAAATAAAAGGGAGGGAGAGAGGGAGGGACAAGATAAAAATTAGAATCAAATTCTATTGATTTATTTTTCACGTGTTTCATATGTATTTAACGCAACGTGGCTTTTTACGCTTTATAAACATTGCGAAAGTCGGTGGTTACGTAAAAATCAAGAATTTTGCCAATTGTATGATTTTCTAAATGCGGAAGTTTTGTTTGTTGTTTTTTTTTTACATTTTTTTTTTTTTTTTTAATAACACGCTAGCTTTAAAAATTGAATATAATAATAGATAAAGTTAGAACTTATGAAAAAAGGTAAAGTATAACGTATTGAATTGCAAACGTTTAACGGAATAGTAAGAATTAAAAAAAGGATCGATCGTTCGAGTATATTTTCTTTTTCATTAATCGTGTTTAACTTTCCATGGCGAAAGGTTTTGAATCATTTAATAGATATTTTTGTACACGTATACGCGTAATTACAAACGGAATAATCGTTTCATACGTTGATTGTATAATGTAATCCGAAAAGAAACGATTACAGTCTGGTGTATCTGGTGAATTCTGACGAAGGTAAACAAAGTAAGAAATAGTTTTTTTTTTTAACGATAAACGATTTATATTCATAATTATTTTTTCCTTTCTCGTATATATATAAGTTGGCAAATAAAAGTATATTTCTTACGATAGAAAGAAAGACAGAGAGAGAGAGTGAAATGGTGATCGTGAGGTTTACCTTGTCTATCCTACATTTCTCGCAAAAGGAAGTAATGGTTTGCAGTAGTGGTGTGATCGCATAGAGATAAATCGTAGGTGAGTTTGTCTCGGGATACGTAACATATTCTAACTATAGTTAAAGTATAGTAGTTGTGATAATAAAAATGATTCGTACTTATGTTCGACGAGTTATAGATACATAGGATTAAACATATCTATGCATGACTTTGCGGTATTGGTTTAAAACGAAGGAAGAAACGAAAACGGAACTGTAACAGCGAAAGGTAGAAAGAAGGATGTTTGAGATAACGTGGGAGCCGATTTCTTGCATTCGATTTGTACGATCGATAATCGATATTATTTTTCTTAGAATATTACTTTGATTTCTTTTTTTTTTACAAGATCAATAATTAATTATTCTCCAATTTTATATATATTAATTATAAAAAGAATATTTTTATCGAGAGTTTAATAAAAAAATCTTATTTTTAAAGGGAAAAAAAAAAGGCAAAGAAAATGTTTATAATATATTAAAATCATTATTATTATTGGTTTTAATAATATTAACGATTTTTTTCAGCAAATTTTTGCATTTAAGTTTATCACGTAACCCAAAAGGATCGTGCCTGTTTTAAAGATATGATAGTTATAATACGAATAACCGAATGCTTCCGTAGCCGTAAAGGAAGGAAGAAAAAGAAGGATAGGAGGGGCGGGAGCGGGGAAAACGGTCAAGTCAACAACCAGAGCACGGACTTTCGCTTTTTCTCGTAAATCCTTTTTCGAATCTAACATGTACCATTACCGAATCGGTTATATATTTCAATAGATTTATGCAAAAAGCATGTATAATATTTTGATTATTATTATTATTATTATATAAGTCAAACGTATATTACATTTTTGTAAAGTATCATTTACTAGAGCTTGCGTTATTTCTCAATACTTAACATATTCAAGTAACAAGATCCATCGATTGATTCTATTTGCGTGCGATGACTACTGCTTCTAGGATTTATACTCTAACATAAGAGGGAAGAAAATTCTTTTCAATTGAGATCGGGAGATAGAAAGAGAGAGGCGCGAGATACACGTATGCTTAAGATGAACGTTTCTCGTTGGACGAGAAAACGGGTGTAATGGTGATCGAAACGAAAGAATGTTCCCTTCTTCTTCTTCTACTACTTCTACTTCTACTTCATTTTCCTCTCTTTCTTCATCACTTTTCTATATATTTTTTTTTCTTTTTAAATAGATCTCGAAATATATTATATAGAAAAAAAAAGAATATATGACAGTTACCGATGATCACGATCGACAATTACGACTACGACAATAATGACGAAGAGAACGAAATTCAAAAAAGAAAGAGAGAGCGGGTGTTGTGTGTGTTGTGTGTGTGTGTGGGGTGGGGGGAGGGGACCAATCCCTATCTCTTTCGCTCTCACTTCCTCGCTTGTTTCCTCGCTCGTAGTCTGTCCCAAAGGGGAGTGGTGGTTGGCCGAACGGTGGGACCGTCGTCGTTCGTAGCGAACAAAGAGGTGTAACGTGGGGGGTATATGGCGTGCTCTTGGACCCGGGGTCCGTCCGTATTGCGAAGGCGAAAGTGTGCCGTGTATATAAGGCCCCGAACGAACGGCAATCAGCATCCAGTTCACTTCTGGACGCACCCGGAACATCGCGAGAGCCAAAATGAGAATCCTGGTACGTCGAAAATTATTCGAGAATCCAAACCCCCATCACCACCCCCCTGTTCTTGGTCCTTCGATAAACGCGGGGAACATATAGATCGTATATATATTACGGGTCGTCAGTGATAATAATATTCGCGAAAAGTTATATTGAAAATGATTTTGATTATTGTATTACGGGAAAAGTGATCGTTACGTAGGCATGGTGGAATTATAATTATTCGCGAAAATATATAACGTTTATATTTTTTTATAATTAATTATTTAATCGGTTAATTGTTACGATTATATTTTTGTTCCTGATCCGTTCGATTAGTTCTTCAAACGATAATCGTAAATCTCGATTATATTGCGAAAGGATCCGATAAATTGCATCAATATTTTGCAGATATACCTGGCGGTAATCACTTTCGTATCCTCGGTCGCATTGGCCGGGGAATCCGCAAAAGCTGCGGAAGACAAGAGCGCAACATCTAAGAAGCAAGAGAAACGCGGCATTTTGGGTCTTGGATACGGCTATGGCTATGATGGAGGATACGATATTGGGTCAGCAGGACACGGTAGTGTGGAATTAGGACATGGATATAGCGGCGGATATAGCGGCGGATATAGCGGTGGATATGGTGGAGGCCATGGCGGAGGGTATGGCGGAGGTTACGAGGGCGGATATGGTGGCGGCGGCGGCTACGGACAAGAGCACGTTAAAACCGTTACCGTAGTCAAAAACGTAGCTGTGCCATATCCAGTGGAGAAGCACATCCCTTATCCTGTAGAGAAGCAAGTACCAGTTCCAGTAAAGGTTCCAGTACCACAACCTTATCCCGTAGAAAAACACGTGCCTTATCCAGTGAAGGTTCTCGTTAAGGTACCGGTTCACGTGCCGCAACCTTACCCCGTCGAGAAGAAGGTTCCATACCCAGTACATGTTCCCGTAGATAGGCCCTACCCCGTCAAGGTCTTTGTCCCACAACCCTACCCAGTTGAGAAACAGGTGCACGTTCCAGTCAAGATCCCAGTACCACAACCCTATCCCGTTGAAAAACCAGTTCCCTATCCAGTCAAGGTTCCCGTCCATGTACCACAACCGTACCCAGTCGAGAAACTCGTACCCTATCCAGTGAAGGTACCAGTTGATCGTCCAGTCCATGTCCCAGTTCCCAAACCTTACCCAGTTCATGTCGAAAAGCCTGTACCTTACCCAGTCGAGAAACCAGTGCCCTATCCCGTAAAAGTACATGTTGACAGGCCATACCCAGTACCCGTAGAGAAGCACGTACCCTATCCAGTGAAAGTACATGTACCACAACCCTACCCGGTGGAGAAGCCAGTACCGTATCCAGTGGAGAAGCCAGTACCGTATGCGGTCAAGGTGCCAGTCGACAGACCGTACCCCGTACACGTCGAGAGACCAGTACCATACCCAGTTGAAAAACCAGTACCGGTTCCAGTAAAGGTACCGGTACCCGTAGCAGTCCATCATGGTGGTTACGAAGGTGGTCATGGTAGTTACGAAGGTGGTTATGGTGGTTACGACGGCGGAAGCAGCGACGGATATCACTATGGTCATCATTAAATCGATCAACATGCGCAACTCCCTCATAGTTAGCGGCTTCTAGGCCGAGGACGATCGACGACGACAACAACGATGAGGAATCGGCCTGGTATTCACCATTCCTCCTAGTATATTACGTATTATAGGTATGTGTCGTTGCCGTCGTCATCGTCATCGTCGTCGTCATCGTCGTTGTGCTAAGCTTCGATCGATATGCACTTGTACCTGGATCCGATATCTCGATGAGAGAGATCCGGTACGAGCTAGCTCCTACCGGATTTCGATCGTATCTTCGAAATCGGTCGCAATAATAAAGAATAAAGAACAATACGGAGCCGGCGGCACAGCGGCGTGGGCCAAGCCACCAACTCAAAGAGGGAGACAACAACAAAAATTAGCTAAGGTGTCCCGAGCTTTGTAGTGTAACGCGTTCTATTCCTTATCTTACTTTTATACCGAAATAGTAAAGTATATGTAATATTTTTTTTTTTGTATAAAATAATATAAATGTGATAGAAAACATAATCGTTTATTATTCCTCGTTTATTTCCTTATTATTATAATACGTTTCCGTATCTCTCTCTCTCTCTCTCTCTCTTTTTCCTTTAATTTCATTTCAAACGAAATGATCCATTTTCAATTAAACGACTGTTGAAATCTTACAAAAACTTATGTAAATGAGAAAATATCGAGAAGTAAAGGGGGATAAAATTTTCTATTTCTTATTTCTGGAACGCGTAACGTTACGTAAAATCAATGCTTGAAATTGTTACGTTGGCATACGATGAAGGAGAGCCACTTGAAAAGCGTGTAGAGTGAAAAGGAAGCGAGCCCCACGATGACGTTGCTGCCTTCTTTCACGGTACGTGCAGCTTTCCAATGAAAACTTTCGTCTTTCGAGTATACTAACACATCAATATGTTACTAAAGTATATACATATATAAATGTATGTTAAGAGAGAGAAAGAGAAGTGGTCCTATCGGTGTCACGAAATTGAATAACACATCGGTGACCCACTCTACGACCTATGCCAAGTTGTTTCCCTTAAAATCGATAAACGATTACCCTCTCACCTCTTTACTCTTCTTTCTAAGACCATCACTTTCATGCATCTCATAATTTTCTTCTCTACCCTTATTCAGCCTCGGATAAATGTACAAGACTATCGACTGCAGACGGTGCGTCTTTCTGACCCACTTTTAGCTCGGTATAATAATAGAGATGATACGTGGGAAAGAGTTATATAATTTACGAACTGGCATAATAAATCTATTTCTTTTTTTTTCATACCCAAAAAAAAATTAATATAACTATAATGAAAAAGATAATAACGTATAATAATCAATTTCATTTAAAACTTCTTCATATTACTTTTATTTTTGTACAAATGCGTGCCCCGATTAATGAATATTACTTTTTTAAGAAACGAGAAATATTTTATGATATTGTAATATCAATATAAAAATATTATTATATATATATTTATGTAAACACCGATTGAATGCGAGATTAAGCAAGAAAATAAACGTTATTATTATTACGATCTTGAGCGTTTAATAGAACGTAGGAAGATTGAAGGATCAGTCCTCGCTCCACTTCCTTTGTACATGAGGAATCGAGACGATTTGCTTGCCTTTGCCACTCGTGAATCGAGTGACTTCTATTCGTAGAAGAAGAGGTCTTATGCAATCTAACTATTAGCGCACGCGACACCGAGACTGAAAGTAAGAGTCTTCCCTTCGCCATGAAACGAAAGAACGATCCTTCCGTTAGAAAAGCTAATTCCTTCCTCTTGCCCTTTTACTCATTTACGTTACACGATTTTACTTTTTTTTTTCCCCTTTTTTTTTTCCCATTTTTTTTTTTTACCTATCTCGTTTCTCTTTACCCGATCCTTTTATTCACTTTTACTTTCCATTTACGCGCTAAGTTAATTTATTTCTGTTTTTTTTTTTTTTTTTTCTTTTTTCATGTAAAAGTAAGACACATTTAACACGATATATTGAAAAATATATTAGAATGTGATGTATATCAGAATATGACATTCAATTATTTTTTTTTATAATACTTTAATGTGTTTTAAATATATCTATTGTAAGTTCTATTTTATCGATTGATTCGTTACGCGGTAATGAAAAGAATTATTTCATACGACCAACGCGTCGATAATGTAGTCATTCTGATTTACTGACGAACGATAATAATCTCGTCATGTTAATATGTCCACCATTTTATTTTTTTCTTAAAATGAAATATTTCTAAATTTTATATTTGAAATCTCTTAACAGAGGAGACATTATTTAAATTCGATTAAAATAGCGATAAAAATATGTAAATAATTGAAATTTGTATTAACGGTGTCATGAGTTATGTTTGATGCGTTGTATAATAATAAAAACATAAAAAAAAAAGGATGCTCCTTGATCTTTTAGCGTATGTTTGTTGCAAAATATCCGGCAAGTGAGTTTCGAGAATCGACTGCAAGATAAATACGATGCGTTAAGTTTAAGATAATACGATAGATCTTGATTATCCTGGCTCACATTGTAAAAGATAATATTAAATGTTAAAAAGAAAATTACGCGTTAGAGAAGTCATGCTTATTTATCGAGGTCGAAGAACCGAGTTTCTTCGTGAGAAATATAAACGCGTACGATTTCTTTTTTCTTTATCTCTCTTTTTTCTTTTTTAAGGAAACTTCTTTTTTTAATGCGAAAATAATATTCTAATTTGATCAAACTTTCTTTTTCTTAGTTTTTCTTCTTTTTTTTTTTTTTTTTGTAATTAATTGACGAAAGAAACACGCGATTTAAATAAATAATAATAATTACTGATAACTAAGTATTACGGTTAACTCTATTTAAGTATATTGAAGAAGATATTATTAAGAGAAGCAATTGTATTGTACAATTTAATATCTGTTCTAATTTTAATTGTTTTCTATCGAATAATACGTTTGAAAGAACAAAAAATAAAAAAGAAAATCACGATAAGATTGAAACATACGTATCATTATCAATTTGAAGAAAGTACGGATCATGTTAAACGGCATTTGTACGAGCAAGGTTAAGCTTAATGTGATTGACCATTCATAAAATGAAATCTTATGGTGAGAAAATAAGCTCCCTTACTTAAAGTCAATCCAATCGTCAATAATACTTCGTGTTTTTACCATGGCGTGTTCTGCTATCATTTCGAAGGCATCGAATTGCTTTGAACGATCGTGATCCGTGTATATGTATCGTGCAGTTAATTACGTTTATAACACCATCGCCATAGAGCGTTAAATGCTCGGCACGAAAGGAGAATTCGAACAGCGTATCTAATGTAAAGGAAATTTGAAACGTGCGATACGATGCCGATACGATCTTCAATCTGTCCGTTCGAGAAACTGTGTGAAATGGATCTGAGGAATGTAAATGACCCTTTTTTTTTTTTTTTTATATTCTATCACTTAGGTTTCAGAAACGTTTCAAAGTGTCAAACGCAAATTATCCACACCTGCATAAATTAATTCGTTCTAAAAGTAGAGTTACTTGCATTTTTCATATTAACAATTTTTATATGCATAATTATTTTTTAACTCGTCTCGTATTATTTTACTAATTTATATACAAAGAAAGTACAACGAAAAAAGAAACAACATATTTTGTGCAAATAAAAGAAAAAAAAAATAACTTTAGGGAGGATGTAATATTTGATACGGGAATTGAAATTATAGTATTAAAAATAATACTTTTATTTTATTATGATTTATATATACGGAGAGACAAGTTCTTTGAACTTGATTCGAGAAAATAGTTGTTAGTGAAAATGAGAATTTACCAAAAGCAGAGTAATTGATAAAAACAGGATATGTATTGTGTAGGTATTTCTCATGTATCACGATCAGTTACTTTTCTTCAGAACGACCATTGCTTGTTATCTTGAAGACTAAGTTTCACTTTTGACAGACTCCATCAAGAGTACAACGGCTTGAAAACGCGAAAGTTGTTTAACTCCCCTCTCGTAAGATGACCAAGAGTAAGAAGAAGGTGTATGTTCAGCCTCTGGATCAGTGGCAACGGTTCAACCCATTTGAGTATATAAACTAAGATCGTAGAAATGATCTACATTATTGTATCTCGTGGCTTAAGTGTAAGCTAAGACAAATTTATAAAGAAGAAATAAAAGATTGAAGAGGAGAACACACAAGAAGGAACCCCGTAGGATCTAAGAAGAATTTGTTACTATGGGTTGTACGGTGCGTTGTTTATCGCAGATTTAAGGGACCAAAACGTTTAATATTAATTACGATTAGTGAAATTTCGGTGTTTATGAACTTGACAGAAATCAAATGACAAATTAGTTTATCAAATTTGGTTCTTCGACAGTGTCACCCAGCTATGGCCTTGGCGTTTTTCGTAGCCGTTGTTACGAGTACTCCGATTGATGATCAATCCAATTATCAAAAGAGGATTTATCTTTACGAAGATTTACCTATTGAAACATACGAGAGAAGAATATTTTATATAAGACCACAGAGATTCGTTAGCAAAAATAGACGAAATTATTTGGATGAGGAGGATGACAAATCGTCGAAATACAAGAACGATGATGAATCTACCGAACAAAATAATTATGCTTACGAGGATCCCCTTGCCGTTCCGTGTAAGTAAATTTCCATCTATTCGATAAGTTTTGTTTTTTTCTTCATAGTTTATAATTATAATTGTAACATCGATAAATAAAATGATTTGATTTTGTTTAGCCGAACAATACGAGGATCATTACGAGGAACCCGAAGAGAATGGATACTCGTTTGAGTCACACGTCCCCGAAGATAACTCACATGAGAATCACTTTCTGGAACATGACTTACACGAAAACGTTCACAAGACGATCACAATTATTAAAAAAGTCGCTGTACCGTATCCCGTGGAAAAGATTATACGATATCCCGTGGTAAAAAATATACCATATCCAGTCAAAATACCAGTATCACAACCATACGCTGTTGAGAAAAAGGTTCCTTATCCTGTAAAGGTTTACGTAAAGGTACCTGTGAAAATTCCTAAACCAGTGCCCGTGATAAAGGAAGTACCGTATCCGGTGAAAGTACCGGTTGATCGACCGGTTCCTGTTAAAGTTTATATACCAGAGCCCTATCCCGTAGAAAGGAAGGTTCACTATGAGGTTAAAGTACCAGTTCCGGATCCCTTTCCAATTGAACGGAAAATACCGGTGCCGGTAAAGGTACCTATACATGTTCCGCAACCCTATCCAGTTGAAAAAATCGTACGTTATCCTGTGAAAATCGAAGTTGAAAAGCCAATACCGGTACCAGTATCAAAACCGTATCCTGTTCATGTTAGTAAGCCAGTTCCTTATCCGGTAGAGAAACCAGTACCCGTTCCGGTAAGGGTCGAAGTGCATAGACCGATTCCAGTACCGGTTGATAAACCAGTGCCGGTAAAGGTCAAGGTACCGGTGCCTGCACCCTATCCGGTTGAGAAAGAAGTACCTTATCCGGTAGAAAAACCAATAGCTGTACCAGTCAAGGTACCAATCGATCGACCGATCCCTGTTCATGTGACTAAACATTTGCCTTATCCTATTCAGAAACTTGTACCTTATCCCGTTAAAGTTGCAGTACCTGTACCAGTTCACGACGAGGACAACGAACAACAAATTATCAACTCTGAATATTATAATTCTAACGAAAATGAATATTGATAAAATTAGTTTCTAAAAGACACCTGAATATCATTTTTGTCTCGTTCATATTTTTTTGTTCATTTAAAGATGGCTTCGTGATCATTTCTATATTGTAAATAGAAAATTGTTTTAGTCTCGTTAATAATTGTAGAAAGTTATTATTTAGAGGATATAAGTAAACAATAAAGAAGAAAGATTTTAATTAATTGTGTAGATGTGTATTATAAATTTATAATTATTATGTAAGTTTTTTTTTTTAACTACGCTTCAAATGGATTAGGCGATGGAAAGATGCAAATGACGCCATCTTATGGGATCCCGTGAAACTTGTATGTTTCCTCAGACAGTAATCAACACCGATTGTTGGAAAAGAGATAACCTGTTCTAGTTTGTCTGTGTTATTTCAATAAAAAATGTTTACAAATAATTTGGATAATATCTTTTTTTACAAATCCTATCCCATATAAGAATAATAATTATTATTTGTTATATAATTTTTCAAGTTTCACTATATTTTTTAATAAATCAAAAAGAAAAACTAGTTATCTTCAGAAGATAGTTCATTGATGAGTTTGAATCACGGTAATCCTAATTTAATATTTTACGGTGTTAATTACCAGAAATTTCGTCTTCTATTATTTTCGAGAACTTACGATTACTTAAAATACTATTTCTTGCAATAAAAAGGATTAGAAACAAAGAGTACGTTTATCCTATTAATTATGATACACCTCGTTAGTTTCAACATGATATATCAGATTTAAACGAAAAGAAAGTAGACGAACTAGGAAGTGGTAAAGAACGTTTTATAGAAGTTTACTACAAAATATATTGCACTTATTGTTGGTGTTAGTTAATTATATAAAAAAAAAAAGAAAAGTAAAGTAAAGTAAAGAAAAGAAAAGAAAAGAAAAGAAAAACAAATTAAGAAAAGAACAACATTCTCATGCGTATTTGCCAATCCTTGTTATTTTTTTTTTTTAATAAAGCAAAAAAGAAGATCTTGAAGAAGTCACGCGACAAATCGAGACGATTAAGAGATATTGCCGGATTAGTCGAGCGCGAGAAAGTTATAACACGAGTTTGTAAAAACACAATGTGTAAAACTTTTACACCGGTCTCGGTTTCACTGCACTTGATACATGAGAGAATCTGCAGAATATCTTATTAGTGAATATTATACAAAAGGCAAAAAAGTACGAATTTTGTAATTTACAAAAAAAGTACGATAACTAATAAACGAAGAAATCGATAAAATTGTATGCGAAAATATGACTTTGATTAGAAATTAAAAATTAGATGAAAAGAAATAAACAAAATTTTGAGAGAGAGAGAATCTTTGTTTAAAAGAAAATTAAATAATATTCTTTTTTATGATGCATGATCGATTTTACGACAAAATTATAGAAAGTAATAATATTCCGTACGCTTTTCTCATTAACTCTAGAATTCTCAATTTCTATTTGAGAAATGTCGTAAAATCTACGAGCTTAAAAGAAAACAAAACAAAAATATTCTTCGCACACAACGGCGTATACAAATTTTTCTCTTCTTTACGCATTACACGCGTAATAAGAATTTGTTCGGGTTTATATTATTCTTACTGCGAAATTACGCGGTCTAACATTTAATAGTTCGGTAAGAGCAATTTATCTCACATACCTTAATTATTTATAGTGTTCAAGTTTTTAGTTAATGGCACGAGGAAATAGATAGAAGAGAATTTTGATTACTTTCGAAGACCCGTTATTCTTCGTCGCTTGGGTGTTAGCTTTTAAGAGTATTAGAACCTCACGAAAAAACAATGATGACCATTTAAGCGTAGATAATTGTCATGAACACGAGCCTGTACGGACTATAAAGGTCCAGCTAGTTCAACCGGGGAAAGTGGTTCGCTGTGTATAAATAATAGTCGGATAGCAAACCGTTTGGTTTCAGTTTGTATTGATCTCTAGTATCGATTAGATACAATTCATCATGATACGTCATTTGGTACATCAATTTTCATATGAATTTATTACAAATTTTCTAACTCTCTTGTTGAAAATTAATGAAATAACATTTTCAAATACAGGAACAAATATTGATCTGCTTTTTGTGCCTTGGAATTGCTATAACATCCTCGGCAAGTCGTAAAGAAGATCTCGAGAGGGCAGCTGAACTGGCGGTAGAGAAAGCTGCTGAAAGGGCAGCGGAAAGGGCAGTAGAGAAAGCTTTAGAAAGTGGTAACACTACTACGGAATCAAAAACAATTCGGGAATCCTATTCGAGTATTAGGAAAGGTGGTAGTCGAGAGAGGGTTAATAACGAGTACGGCACTCGATACTCTGATTTAAGAGACGACGAGGATACGGAATCCGATGCTGAGGGTGACACCGATGATTGGAGTAATTTTTCTAGAAACAGATGGATCGGTGGACGCGATTTTTGGAGGAGAAGTTTGAGAAACGATTGGATAAACGATCATCAACATGGAAAAATTAAGACGATTATTGTAGAGAAGAAGATTCCGGTACCAGTGACGGTAGAAAAGAAAATTCCATTTACGGTTTACAAACACGTGCCCTATGAAGTGAAGGTTCCTGTACTTCAGCCATACACCGTTGAGAAAAAGGTACCCTACCCCGTGAAAGTGTTCGTGAATACGCCCGTAGAGGTACCGGAGCCGTATCAAGTAGAGAAGAAAGTGCCTTACGAGGTGAAGGTCGACAGGCCCGTGCCGTACAAGGTCGAGGTACGGGTACCACAGCCATATACCGTTGAGAGGAAAATACCTGTGGAGGTGAAGGTATCGGTGCCTCAACCGTACACCGTCGACAAGACCGTGCCGTATGAAGTAAAGGTACCAGTAAAAGTACCGACACCATACGAGGTCGAGAAAAAGGTTGCCGTGCCAGTCAAGGTCACTATAAATCGACCCTACCCTGTTTCAGTACCGAAACCCTATCCCATAGAAATCGAGAGACCTTACCCCGTTGAAGTACCTAAACCTTATCCCGTTAAAATCAAAGTCCCAGTTGATGCACCATACCCTGTACCAATAGAAAGACCTGTACCAGTCCCAGTCAAAGTACCACAACCCAAACCCTACACGGTTGAGAAACATGTACCCGTAGAAGTACCTAAACCGTATCCAATACCAATCAAAGTTCCTGTGGACAAACCTTACAAAGTTTACGACGAAGCACGTGTACCTGTACCAATCCGAAAACCCTTCCCTTATTGGGTCCAAGTTCCGGTGCCTGTTAAACTCGGTTGGCAAAAATTTCGGCACCATTCAGTAGAATCTTTCGAAAGTAAAAATGATTCTACGATGAACCGAAGGACAAACGATGCTTATAAAAATTCAAATATATCCTCGCGAAGTTTGTGATTTTTAATTTAATAATTAAATAGTTCGGCAGAATTTATTAAATAATTTATTATTTCTTAGCTTTAAGGTATATATATATATATATATTTTTTTTTTTTGTATTCTTCTACGCATGCTTTTAGGATAGATTTAAGTTAAATTGAAAAATAAAATAAAAACAGACTAAAGTGTTTTGTTGGAAATCGACACGAGTACAATTTTTATCTCGACATATATTTTTTGTTTTTAAAAAATACTTTCATTTAATAAAGTTCAACGTTTTTTTTGTTAAAACTGCAAATAGGTTTTTGTTTTCCTGCGCAATATATATTCCTTCCCCGGTAAGCAATATACTCGTATAGAATTTCTTCCTAACGACTTAATGAACGACTACGCCTTGTGATTTCGATGATGCAAAAATGATTTAGCCCGGATTGTAGGAAAGTAATAAAACGAATTCTTGTTCGAGTTTTCATTTTTTGATAGGGGGAAAAAAAAAGAATAAACCAAAGAGAACAAAACAAAACAAATTCATGTTACAAAAAATAAGAAAATATAATAATTATCTTTCCATGATTCTTCTTTCTCTTAGAATCATTCAAAAAATATTAATCTGTAATAATTATTCTACTGATCGAATGATTCAAATCAAAATAAAACTTTAGTTTAAAATATATACCATATATGAACAAAAATACGAACAAATAAGGCACGCATATCACGAGTTGAATCGCAGAATAAAAGATAGTATTCGATCTCGCTTGGCATCGCCCACCTTTTTATCCTCCCCCTTCCCCCCCCCCCATCCACCACCACCACCCCGCAAATCCCCGCGAATTACCGTGCCACTCGCTTCTCTTTAGATATATCCTTTCGTTTACTTCCTAGGACTCTCTCTTTCTATCGTACCAAAGTTTAGTTCCTCGTTTCGGCTGAGAAGAGCCGTGCAGTTGCGAGTGTGCCGCGTCACGAGGCAGATGGGAGATACATATAAATGATTGGAGTAGGGAAACGAGAAAGAAGGAATTAGATATGGGGAAGGGGGAAAGAGAAGGAAGAGGCGAAGGGGGTGTTGGGGGAAGGAAAAGAGGTAAACTTCTGGCCAAGAGTTTGTATGCATGTATATGAGAAACTTGGAATGGATCAAAGATTCAAAGTAGAAAAGAGAGATGTCTTGTTTATGTCCCCTATAAGCTGCTTGGAAGAATGCGTAATAACATTTGGACGTAGGTTTTCTAATATAATATTCTAGAAATAGTCAGTATAATTCTATCAATTATATATCTAATCTATAATTTAGAAAATAAGTTAAGTGATAGCCAACTGAGTTACGGTTAAAATAAAATAAATCATCCATGGTTGCCTAACACGACATTATTATTTTGTATATTATGGTTTGGTAATGGTTAAATTAGCTGGTTAAATCGATTATGTACTATCTAATGCGAAAAAAATCTAGATAATCAATTAGGATAGGTGGTTTTGTTGTATTTCATTTATAAAAGAAAATAATTCTTCAGTGACTTCCTACATATCATTTACGCTACGTTTGATAGATCGGTAGCAAAAGGGAAGTAAAATGAGAATGGAAACGCATCAAGGCGCGTTACGGAATCATCGTCGCGTGGATTTAAGATTTTAAAAAAATGTTTATGCGTCTACGTGAACGTCTACGTACGTAGTTAAACAGAACGTATGCGATACAACAGACGCGAATGTGTTTCACTTTTCCGCAAGCGTGCAGAGGGGCTTTACGTTTGTATGCCGGGGGAAAGCGGTCTATAAAGACGGTGCTACTTTCGGGGGAAGTATTCAGTAAACTCTGGACATTGGCCGGCTCGTGCCAGAACCGAGAATCATGAGAATTTGGGTGAGTTATGGTTATTCTACGTTTTATATCTAATCGATTGAAATTTTTCAATTTTTATCGTCTTTACCCTTATTAAATATATTTCAATAATTATTTATATACAAATTTAGAAAATTCATTATTATAAATTTATTTTTATCGCAGCACATCACATTTTTACTTGGTCTTTTGACCCTGGTAGTATGCGAGGAAAAGGAAAAGAACATCATCGATAATAAAGATGCCGAGAATGAGAATAAATCTAACAGTGCTCTTAAGGAAAAACGCCAAGACAAACGTGGACTCGGTCATTTCGAGGGTAGTTACGATGGTCATGATGGAGGTTACGGTGGTGGCGATTATGGGGGCGGTGATTACGGTGGTGGCGAAGCCCATTCGTCGGGTGGAGACGGAGGTGGATACGAGGGTGGTTACGAGGGTGGTTACGGGGGTGGATATGGAGGTGGATATGGAGGAGGTGATGATGGTGGCAATGTCAAACAAATAACTATCGTGAAGAACGTCAAGGTTCCTTATCCGGTAGAAAAGAAGATACATTATCCAGTCGAAAAAGAAGTACCGTATCCAGTTAAAGTACCAGTACCGCAGCCGTATCCGGTAGAAAAGAAGATTCCTGTACCTGTAAAGGTACTCGTGAAGGTGCCCGTTCACATACCGCAACCGTATCCAGTGGAGAAGAAGGTGCCCTATCCCGTGCACGTACCAGTCGAAAGACCAGTACCTTACAAAGTTTATGTACCACAACCGTATCCGGTCGAGAAGAAGGTACCGTACCCAGTAAAGGTACCAGTGCCACAACCGTTCCCAGTTGAAAAGCCTGTACCATATACGGTAAAGGTACCGGTCCACGTATCAGCGCCCTTCCCAGTGGAAAAACCCGTTCCGTATCCGGTTGAGGTACCAGTCGAGAGGCCCTATCCCGTACACATACCTAAACCGTATCCAGTACCCGTGGAAAAACATGTACCGGTACCAGTAGAAAAACCAGTCCCTTATCCTGTCAAGGTTCACGTAGAAAAACCCGTGCCCTATCCGGTTGAGAAACCAGTACCTGTACACGTTAAAGTACCAGTACCGGCGCCCTATCCAGTTGAAAAACCTGTACCAGTGCCAGTAGACAAACCTGTCCCTTATCCCGTTAAAGTACCCGTAGAACGACCAGTACCAGTTCACGTATCCAAACCTGTCCCCGTGCCAGTTGAAAAACCAGTACCGGTTCCCGTAAAAGTACCAGTTCCGGTACCGGTACATTATCATCAATCATCCCATGGTTCTTACGAGGGTGATTACGGCTCCAGTTACGGTGGACATCATTTTTAAGAGCACCAATTTTTCAACATAGATAATATTTTTATACAATTTTATAGAATTGCATTTTTTTTTTGTTTTTTTTTGTTTATTCTGACGATGGCGGATCGCCGACGTAAGATCGTCGTCTTCTCGCGATAAATCTTTCAAAAGGTTTCTCTCGAGAACACGTCCAAATTTATTTTCAAATTTGTGAAACAACGATGCCCGATGATATTTAATTTTCGTCGAGACGCCTTTTTTCTTTCTCTTTTGTATCGAGAAAAGAACGCTATTGATAAGTTTGTATTATTTTCAATATAAAACGACTCTAATCCTATTGGTAGACGTAACCGAAATGTCACTATAATTATTATCAAGGTACAATGTATAACACGTTATTTGAAACAATCACATTTGATGAACGCACTACGCGGATACGTTTTTATATTACACATAAGGACGCCTTTTGTATTATCTTTTTCACCTATCTTTTTTTTTCTACTTATTTTTTTTTTTTCTATTTTTAATAAAACCAAAGAGAAAATGAGACTTTGTCTTTTGATGAACCACCCGTTATGTAACCATAATTACCATCCCCGTTATATCCTTCACGCTCGATCGCTAGTAAAAGTATACAATTTTTTATTTGCTACGAACAAATTTTAACGCGAAATTTTAAGCTATCACACATTTGTTTAATTAATTCATAATATTAATTAACGTTCGACAATTAACACGCGATGGAGAGCGAAAAAAAAACCATACTTAGACGATCTTAATATATAGTTAAAAAAGATAAAGATCTAATAGAAAATTTATTGTGGTAGGGATAAATTTGATGTCCCGTTTCAACGATAGATCGATGCTAATAATGATGGCAGAATGAACATTTATAACAGTATATATACATCAGATGTAAATTATTAACTTAAAGGAGAAAGGTATGCATTTATCGTAACGCTGTTGATCGGTGCTATGGTGAAAACTAAGCACAAAGGAGAACACACATCTATCGAAAGTGAAATCATTTGCTTTCAAATGTTAATAGTCTTTAGTTGGGTAGGTAACACACAGGTTTATCTTAAATGTCATATCGTTTCGCGATCACATAACAGTGATTACAAATAAAATTATTAATAAAATTAATAAATATACAATATATACGCGATATTAATAATTAATATTATATTGATAATTGTTTTTCAAACTTACCGAATATACGGAATGTTAGCTGGAATGTGATACTTCGCACCAGGATCGAAATCATCTTCTGATCTAAGAACAGGTGGTTTAACGCCGCTGTATTGTTCCTTCAATCTGTGCCAGTGACAATTATATTCTTCACGATTAATGTAACCACGAAAAACGTCCCATCGCCATCTGTCAACTGCTAGACTGAACGGAAGGAGTACCAATTTTTCCATGGCCAAAGAAAATAGATAATTAATATCAGCTGCGTACTCGTCAATGTATTTATTGGCTAATCCCAAAGTTTGAAGATGACGAGGAGTTGCTACATTCAGG
This sequence comes from Polistes canadensis, assembly GCF_001313835.1. Taxonomy (NCBI): domain Eukaryota; kingdom Metazoa; phylum Arthropoda; class Insecta; order Hymenoptera; family Vespidae; genus Polistes; species Polistes canadensis. Next base: position 653,550 of record NW_014569619.1, read on the forward strand.
GCCACAGCTTCGCCTATAGCTTCGTGAAAACCTATTTTTTTTTTTGTTTTTTTTTGTAAGAATACAATAGTTTCGTGTTTAGATTGGTTGATACAAATGAGTAGTAAAACATTATTAGCCTTAACCTTACTTTCTTTCTTCCTAGTAATAAAATTAGCTTTCAATGAAATTCAATGCACGTTATTTCCTAGTAAAAACAGATCTGATATAAAACATACCGGGTGTTCCCTATTTTTACAATCTTTTATTGTAATTATATATATATTTTAAGTAGTATAATAAATAAACGAAATAACGATATTTAATATTTAACAAAAAATTTTGGAGAATAAAAAAGATTAATAAAAAAAACGAAAACATATGTTTACGTAGGATTTTTTTAATCGAGTATTCCATTCAAATATTATAGATTTCGATTAGATTCTAGATGAATATCCAATAAATGTTCAAACACAAATGATTTTTTTGTGTGTAATATTTTGTTCATCTATAAATGTAATTTATTATTTATTCATCTAAGTTTTGTTTTGATACTCTTCCAATCGATTTCCCATGTATCGGAAGATAGTATATTCTATGGTAAGGGCGAATGACCGAGCGTTAGCGACGGGTGAAAGCGTGATTATACCGTAATAAAAATATTTTAACATCAAACGTCTCTTGGACGGTAGTAGACTGGCTGCTACTACTAGGAGAACGAGTCTACTCGTGAATCTACTTCGAGCGTATCCGTTCGGCTCTCGCTTTCGCGTTATTACTCGTAAAAAGAAGTTTTGTAGCGAGAGAGACCTGGGGGCTTTCCGGAAGTGAAGATAGAACCGACGGTATGGTTACGTAATCGCGTGTCGTCCCTCGTGTCTTTTGTACAGTTACCGTTTGACCGTTTTCATTTATATTTCACAGTATACATTTCGTTATTATATTTGATTATTTTCAATATAAATGATATTTCAATTATACGATATATATATTATAAATAAATAAATAAAATAAACAATATTTATACAAATTCGTTTTTCGTTATTGAAGATAGATTTTTTATTTTATATGAATTAGATTTGTTTTTATTTCTTTTTTAGCAATCTGCCCAATGGATTTAAATCTTTGAATGCTGCGAGCGTATATATGCGTCCAACGAAAGTAATCCGCGTTGACTAAAGGACTATGAGCTTATCAATTTTGTCTTTTCTTTTATTTAATCAAAAAATAATTAAATTCATTCCGTTTCCCGGTGATTGCAAACGTTAGTCGAGTTTAGCATTCAAATGGTTTACGATACGTTCGAAAATTCGATCTATCTTTGGTTTTTATATTTAGTAATATTATTTTCAAAATGGGTGGAAAAAAATGGAATAATTTCGATACCTGGATTAGCACCGTCACGAAATTCACGAGGTAGTCCACTGTATCGTAAAAAGTATTGAATGTGTGCCATCTCGTGATGAACGGTGATTAAATCCTTCATGGTGACTTTGGTACACATTTTGATCCTATAATCTAGACGATTGCAAAAATCCCATGCCGAGGCTTGACAGATTAAAGAACGATCACCTGGATCAACGATTATGCTACCTGCCCAAAATTCTGGTGGCATAGCGCTCAGGTTTAATGATAAATAAAATTCTTCACCGATTCTGAACATATCTATCGGCGTGTAACCCTGTGTTTATAATAATATATTTTATCGTATGTTCGTTGAATATAAAATTTCATTGTTTATAAAATAATTATAGATTCTTGTATATTTTCCATTTACCTGAGCTTGCATTTCTTGAGTTACGTCTAAATAATTTTTACCGGGATATGGAATTGTTATATCTTGAATATTAGTCCATGACTGTGCCCAAATATTTCCTAAACAAACATTGTTAATAATTATTAATTTGAAAATGTTTTTTTTTTAGTTTAATCCGTATTCTATAGTAGGAAATATTCTACATATTTTACCATGGATTGCAAAAGTTTGTTTTTTTTAATAGAGAACAACGATACTTTTTTTCTTCAAATTTATATTATTAATTCAATTAAATCGAGATATATTATTTTTAAATGGTATTTTAATTGATTTGAACAAAAAAACACAAGAAAAAAAAGAAAATTGCATTGTTGTCAGTAAATGTGTTAAATAATGTTTACAAATATTTCTTGTTGTGGGATTACCTAATATGTGAGAGGGAAGTGGGGCGTGTCCACTAATTTTTTCAGGTCCGTATAAATCTCTCAACTTTTTTCTAACGTAAGCGTGAAGTTCCTCGTAAAGTGGCCTAATCGATTCCCATACGTTTTCGATATCTTGTTGAAAGTTTGACGATTCGTAAGGGAACATCCAATATTGTGCAGCATCCGAAAAATCTATACGAGACGATCGTTATTGTTATTTATTTACAAAAATATTTTCTTTTTCATTATTTTATTTGTAGAAAAATTTACTATTCAATCTGGCTGCTTCGTTGTTTAACGTTACAAGTTGTTGATAAAGATCTTTCATTGGTGCACCGCTACGTCGTCTCCATTCCGTCCACACGTATTGCAATTCGTCCCAATTTCGACTTTTTCCCATTATCCCAGCAATATCTACGAAACAAATGATTACAAATATAATAAAACAATTAAAATTGTTTAACAGTGTGTTCCTGTTGCAAATTTCACGTTGTCGTGAGTTTTCACTTTATAATCGCGATTACGTTCGGATCTTTCGCTTTCACGAACACAGATCAGTCTATTTGTTTTATTATTTTCACGATCACGAACCCCATGCTCAACGAGAAATCATTATTTATCGATATTTTTATCATTTTCTATATAATCTGATTTCATTCTAATCACGTCTAATACGTTTATAATTTTAATCGTGTTTTTACAAAATCTTGAAAAATATATCTTTCTTTTGGATGGATTATGTAAAGGTAAATGATGAAAATAGGAAGATAACACCATTAATTAACTAATACACCTGTAGAAGTTATAAGAAAAAACAAAAAAAATAAACAAACAAACAAATGGAAAGTATAATGCATCGAAAAAATATCTTCCTTATGATATCCGCTATTTATTATTAATAATTTTAAATATAAATGACTAATAAATAAATAAAAATTAGGGTTCAAATAAAAGGACAATTTAAATATTACCTGGATATAAACGAAGTCCGCAATTGAAGGGATCATTGTATGCGCATATGCTTGCTCCATTATAAATTGCAAGCATATCATTGATTATTCGATTATACTGCAAAAGAAAACGAGAATATAATAAAGTACAGTTTATATTTTCTATCAGATAGATGAGAGTGCATGAGTGCATTAAACTTACTCTGTCTAATTGATCCAAAGGTAGAGCTGATGGACCAACCACGGAAAGGTACCTTAGACGACGTCTTATTATTGGATCTCTTATATTGTTAATATCAATTCTCGATATTAATTGCCATGCCTGATTTTGAAAATCAGCGTACAATTGTTGGGCTTCAAGCTGATAAAAGAAAAGTCAATCGATAATAAAAAAAAAAAATGAAATGTTTAATATAATATGGTAAAAGATTCTTCAAAAAGATTCAATCGATTTTCTTTTTATTAATTCATTTATTTCTATTTATTGAAGTTTTGGAAAGTGAATTTAGATGCGACCGAAAAATCGACACCACGAAGTTGTCAATATTTAATAATGCGCGGGTAAAGTGATTTCAAATTTACCGGCATGAAGTAATTCATAAATAAATAAATTAGATTGTACATATTACATTAAAACCTTTATCAATGGTATTTAATATCTTCACATTTTATTTTATCACATTATCGTATTTTCGACAAAAATAAAGTATTATATTGGTACGCGAGATAATTGAAGTTATTTTTGAGGTTATGTTCATTTTGCTACGCTAAAGAAATCTTCTTACGTGCGTACATACACCAGTTTTTTTTTTTTCTATTATTTTATTTTCTAAAATATTCTCTCGATAATATTAAATTTATAAAATATCATGAAAAGGTAATATCAAATATTATTCGACGATTTATTCGTTAAAAGTCGAGATTTATTATTATTATTATTATTACTTCGATTTCACCCATTGAACATAATCGTCCTGCCATTTTATAATATATTCACCGGATCTCTTGGTTTTTCTTCCTCGTACTATCATACGTAATATTATAACTAACGTGAGAAAACCATTTCGTATTTTTAATTCGTTCGAAGATCGTTACTCACGCATAACCAAGTCGCTTGTCGAGAAATTCTAGTTTACCGTTAGAAAGATAATAGCCTTATCTTTGCACCTCTCTTAGGAAATTCAGAACGTTAAAGGGGAAACCTAAGATTGTAAGCAATACGAAAGTAAAAGGAGACACTTTTTTATTTTTCTTTTCTTAATTATAAGTGTACTAACACATATAAAAAGAGATAAACAATTATCTTAATTTTGAAAACCTTCATTTTAGTTAAGTCTGAGTCTGCGGTGCGGATTTCACTTCGAAAAAGGACCGGACGATTCTTGACGTATGAAAGAAAGAGATAGGAAAAATAGAAAAGGAAAAAAAAAAGATTACTTGATTGCACAATGCACAATCGTTGGGACCCGATTACAATGGCAACACATGAGAATATTTCCCGCGGAGGCGTTCGGCCTTTCTTTTACAATGCTAGTCCGGTTGTCGTGTCATGAAAATCCATAGTACACGAAATTACGATTTACTATGGAGTATTAAGGAGTACGTATATAAGACGTGACACGCGGCCGAGCTTTTCGAAGGATTAGGAACAAGAGAGACAGAGATTGGGAGAGAAAGAGAGAGAGAGAGAGAGAGAGAGAAAGAAGAGGTCGAGGTCTTTTCGACGAAGATACGACCAGATGGTTTATTTTCCACGATACTTTAGAAACACGTCGAAATTTAATTTTTTTTCTTTTACTTTTTTTTTATTCTCTATCTTCCTCACTTACAATTAATTGTTTCAAGATGTTTAATTAAATAACACGAATTTTGCTATTCTAGCACAAAGTTGTTTTTCCCCACAATTTTTCTATAATCACAAATACTTTGGTTATTTTTTAATAAATGTTAATAAATAATTATCGAATTAAGTTAGTAGATATGATTTAAGGCAATCACACAAATATATGTTTATGGTTTTTTTTCATTTGTATTATTTAAATATAAAATATAGAACTTTACTTGTTCGTGTGAATTAATATTTGTTGGGTTATGTATAATTTGGCAAACACTGTGCTTGCTTATGATTTATGACAGTATGTTATTCCTCTCTCTCTCTCTCTCTCTCTCTCTCTCTCTCTCTCGCTTTTATTCTCTACTAAAAGTACCTAGGTATTAAAAGTGATTGCAATGTACATATGAGTGGCACGTGCCAGTCCCGAAATTTGTTATCGTATTATTTCGGAATAGTTTATAACGCATGCGGGTGACTGTTAGTATGTAGGACAATCGAGACACGAATGTTTTGGATGAAACCCAAAGAGTGTTTGGGGTGTGGGTGGGGGTGTTAGAAAATGTCTACGTTGATAATAATTCAATCAAATGAGAAATGCAAGCGAACAAGATAAAAAAGAAAGAAAAAATACAAGTGTCATTTGAATCTCACCGCTTGTAATTGCGAATATTCGTTGATATTGGTCTCGTAACCCCATTGGGCAGCTACATTTGCACTACATCGTTCAGCACCTAGAAAATCCAATCTCGCTAAAATGTTTTGATAATCCAACTCGTTCGAAGGAAGTTGTCCTGCAAATCCATTGCCATTTGATTCGCGCAGACCTGGTAGATCCAATTGTGCGTTTACGAAAGTCAAGAAAAAAAATAGAAGCAACGTTTTAAACTGCATCTGAAAAAATGAAACCAACCGATGTTCAAAAGTTTGGTTTTTGTTTGTTTGTCGATTAAATGAAAAATCCTGTCGAAAACAACTTAATAAACTTTAGGGTATTGAAAACAATTGTAAAATTGATCTTTATTATTATTCGGCCTTGGCTTACAAAGGGTTGTTGATTACAAGTGGAAACGTTTTTCCGGTATTCTCCTTTTCTATCTTTGAAGAATCTAAGAAAGAATATATACTCGGAGACCGCGACAATTTAAATTATTACAATTGCTACATTATTTTAAATCACTTTGTTACGTCGCGAACAAGGCGTTTACGTGCAATTCATCTGTTGACTTCACGGTCACGTGTTACGTCTTTGCGTTACGTATTTCCTTTTCACCATGAAACACGACAACTTTTTATGTTCATAGATAGACTAGGTCATACGAGATTAGGTTCAAAATTTATATATTGGCCTTGTGTGTATAGGATAATGATTAAATAATTATTCATGATACGAACATGTTATTATATAAAAGTAATCAAAGCTAAAAATAATATAAATTCAATTTGGACAATAAAAAAAAAATTATTTCTTTTTTGAAAAATCGACTAAATTGTGCAATTATTAGATCTCAACATAATTACAAAAAGACATTTATTTAATAAAATTAATAGAGATTAATTAATTATATATCAGAATAGAAAATTCGATAAATATAAAAATAATACAATTCAAATGAATAAAATAACAAAATAAAACTTACAAAAGTAATGATCCTTGGCCATGATAATAGTTCCATTATCGATATTAGATATCCCAAATTGAACGTTCACAGATGTGAATATTGATTCATTGGAATCTTGAATCTTGAAATTTTCTTGACAACTTCTCGACAGGTTCTCGTATAGGAAGACGTTGCAAGACGAACTAACGTTAAGCGAGTTTCGTCAAGTCGTCACTAAAAGAAGCCTCGTGTCTGTCGGCAAATGTACATTTATTCCTGAGAGGTAGGTTCGAACACGACCACCAGGAGGTCATCCGTGGTAAGGAAGGTGGGGAGAAGGCGTATTACGCATACCTCACAAGATCCACATAGTTTTTTCATATGCTTCGTCCTTGTTTGCGTGTTTTACGAAGATTGAATGAAGAAAATGATTGAGAAAAGGGTGGGAGGGAGGAAGGTTTTTAAAAGTAGGGTTTGTTTTTTTTTTTTCGTTTTGTTTAGAAGGAAATGACTAAGAATCGAGGATGAGACAAGAAAAGAAGAAGAGGGTTTAGCTAGCTAGTTTATTGCGACAGCTTCAAGTTCTCACGTTGACAACAGCAGCTCGACTGACACCACTTTCAATGACTACCATTGTTTACGATAGCACGCGCCTCTTACTGTCGAACAACATTTTTTTTTTCCAAGCCATCTCACATGTTAATATGAAATTCGTAGATCTCTTGGTAAATAAGTATTGATATATAATACGTGTGTGTGTGTGTGTGGTTGACCTCTTTTCGTTTTTTTTCTATTTTTATTTCTCTCCCATTCATGTTTTTACTTTTTACAACGAGGATAAAGATTATTGTTGGTTTACTCGTTGAGAGAATCGAATCATTCGTTTATACATGTTGTTAACAAATCTTTTACAAATCTTTGGAATATAAATACTTACTATTATATATGTAATAAGATTTTGTATTCATGATTTATTATAAAATAGTTATATGAGATATGGATCACGTTTTCAGGACAATCATCGTTCTGCTCGATCAATTTAATACGATATCAAGGTGAATTTATATATGAGAAAGTATCGACGAGGTTAAATCTTTCCCTTGTTTTCCGATTTATTTCAAAATGACGTTCAGTTCAGTTTAGTTTTTTTTTGTCAAATAATATTATGTCCACTTTTAATTATTCGTTGATTCATCCTATTATATCATTCGTTGACGAACTCTCATCATAAGAAAAAAAGCGAAGAAGAAGAAGCAAAAAGAAAAAAAAAGATAAAAGGGAAATGAATGAAACATCAATAAAGTTAAATAAATCCATGCGAATTATCTCGCCGTTAATGTCTTTCACTGTAATTTTATGCATTAACAGATGATTCATCCGTTCACATGATCGCAACATCTAATTATATATGATTTTATCTTTTCGCATTCATCTAGCACGAAGAGTGATAATAAGTTCAACGTGTTTCTTTTCCAATTTTTTAATCGAATATTATATTTGACAACATTGATCTCAATATATTATATTATTTCGACATTTTGTTTCTTCCCTTTAGAAATATCTCGTACGATAAATCAGAACGAATAATAGAATACGACTCGGAGAACAATCAAATAATGTGACGACTGATCTACGTCTCATCGTAAAATGCAAAATATTAACAACCGCGCCCATCGGCAAACCATTGCAAAGATTGTCTCACGATCATTTGGAATGTCTATCTGTATACTTCATTCAAAGAATCATCTAGGCTCGTATAAAAGAACCTTGAAAAGTCTCAACTTATTTCAATTTCTTCATTTATATTTTTTTTTATCTAAACTAACGTGTATATGCGTATCGTGTGTGTGCATGTGTGTGTTACTTTAAAGTTAAAAAAGATTTAATACGAAAAAGATACACTTGATAGTTTGATATTTTTATTTATAATAATGAGAATGTGATTTTGTTATACGTATACGTTTTTGAGAATAATCATTGCATTTACAAACGTCGTAGGAACGTTATGGTTATTTCTGTGACACGTAGTCTTTTTAAATAAGGATGACCGTGAAATTAAATTAACAAATTACCGAAAGAAACGGAAAGAGAGAGAGAAAGAGAGAAAGATCGTGTAATTTTCATGTGTTTTATTCGTTTTAAAGATAAATGTTTTTTTACGTATCTTTTTATTAGTAAATGTTAAAAAATAATCGTGAAAAAACGGGGAACAATTAAGAAAGTAATGGATACGAGAAATAATGTCTCCACCAGTTGAAAAACATAGTCCTCGTTCTCGTGCCGGTTAGGCTTTGACAATGGTTAATCTCATTGGAAGATAACACACTCCCACCGGTACCGGTCTCACGTACCGGCCGCGATTCTGAGTTCAAGTACGCTAGAATCTTCACTACTACCACCATTACAACCGATTACACACCGTGCAACAAGGTGTGTTTATTACCGACATATATATATTTTTTTTTTTTTTTGTTATTTCCAACGAATACCACGTCTCTTTTTATCCTTTTCCATCAATCGTCTTTATAATATTTCTTTTACGAATAAAAACCACGTAAGCAGAATTATTGTTCTCACAGTACTCGTCGGACTTTTTTCAAAGTGTTACTTTATTATCGGATTGTTATATTATCAAATTATTTATTTGACAAAATTTCAAAGAAACAAAAGAGAATCATTTTTTTTTTTCTCATGTGTTGTATAGTTTTCGTTTATAATTATTGTATCCTCTTATTTTATTATTTATTTATTTTTTTTTTCTTATTATAAATTTTTTGTACTAGACAAAATTGTCCAATTTTTTGTGGGTTTTTTTCTTCATTTTTTTATGTATCGATATTTCGGCTCGATAAAATTCAATCTAACGTTTATATTGTTAGTTTTATTTCTCTCTCTTTCTCTCTTTCTTTCTCTCTTCTTCATATAATTTTTCTTATTAAAGATTTTCTTATACTTGTATGCACACACAAGTATTCACAGCGTTTACCATTAAATAAATCGCGTGATTGTATCCCGATGAAAACGTGAGAAAATATTTAATATACGCATATTACCATTATTACGTGATCTAACTAGAAGAATAATACAAAGAGAGCGAGAATATATACAAGGACGATCGATTGATCGATGAGATCGATTCTCGAGGTTGCGAATACATGTATTCTAATCCAAAGATCATCGAATATAATAAAAGAAATATTAATTTAAAAAAGAATGCACATAAAATTCGAGCATCGATTTTAATTCTAATGTGTGGAGGAGTATATATATTATATATGTATTATTATTATTATTATTATTATTATTATTATATTATTAATGCATGGTCGCTAGATGTATGTACGAAATATTAATTAATAAGAATAAACCTAAATATTTGGTTTTTCACCGAAATATTTGGTAATTGTTGACATTTCACCACGTGAATCTTAACATATACATATATATATATCTTAACATATGTATATATATATGAATATGTAATGATTACAACGTTTTCTTAGGCAAAATCACAACGGCAGGAAATAAAGTACATCGTCTATTTGTTAGATGTCCTTCGAGATAATATTCTTCAACAAAATTCTAGAAAAAAAAAAAAATAATATATTATATTGTTCTCCTTTTTTCAAGGATTTACGTTATTTATATTGGGTCAAGTAGAAATTGTTAAAAAAAAGAATTAAATTTTATAATACACCACACGCGTGAATACTTTATACGAATTATTTTATCAATTTGTATTATAATTAGTCAATGAAATTAATTTTGATTCAAATCAATAATTATTAATAGTTCGATAAGTATTATGTTAAATATTCAGAATTGTAGACAATTTTTTTTTCTATAGTATCTACATTTTTTATTTAAATAGGAAAATAAATAATGGGAGAGAAAAATTAGGAAGAAAGAGGAAAACGGGCGGGAGGGGGAGGGGCAAAGCAGACTTTGGTCCAGACTTCCATCCCTGGGGCTGCATTCGATGAAGCTCACATTCACTGTGCACTTTTAGTTTGTATAGAGTCTTTACCACCCCCTCCTCATCCTCCCACCTCTGCGTCACTTTCTCATTTTTTTCCTAATCTTTTTGTTTCTTACATCCTCCCATATTATTTTCTAGAAAATGTTTTAATATAATACGTATACGTATAGGATTGCGTCAGACTTGTGTCAAATATTTTGTTTTGAATCTACAGATTTATGTATTAGTATAAATGAAGTTGGTTCAAACAAAATATTCATGACAAATTACGTTACCATAGTGTAAAGTGTCATAGAATGATTTCGAAAGTTGCAAAAGTGATTTGTATCCTATTATCGTTTTCCTTTTATTTTTGTTTTCTCTCTAGTCGTTTGCTACGAGAAGTGAAACTTGATTTTTTTTGTTTTTAAACGAACTGACGTATATTTATTATATGTATGGATATTTTGTACGGTATATAAATACAAATTCTTTTGTTATTTGAAAAACTTTCTATATACATAATAAACGGTTAAGTAAAAATCAACGCGTAAACTAATATACGCATCGATACATAATATAACCATATAACACAGAACGTAATTGTTTTAATAATAAGAAAAAAAAATATCAAACTTTTATATTACATAAGCGAAACTTATAAATATAATTAAAGGAATTTAAATAATACATCGAATTCTTCACTAGGATACATGGTTTTTCAATTTAAATCTAACGTAATACTTTTCTTTCTAATTATGTAACGAGTAATGAGATTACGTTGTCTGCCAACTTTGAAACATCAGACTTATTAAGTAACGAATTGCTTTCTTTTTCTATCTAAACTGTTTTTTTTTTTTTTATTTCATCAGTTCCACGTACTTGCACGTTGAATAACTTTGAAAAAGATCGAATCTGTTTTCGTCTGGCAATTACGTGTCGTAGATGTCAAGGCTAGTCTCTTGAAAAACAAGCTTATTATAAATAAACGAGTACTTCTTCTTCTTTTTTTTTTTTTCCACGAATTGTACTTAATTGTAACAGGGTTGAGAATAATTTACTCTTTGGTAGAAGTAATTAACGACGATTTTATGAATGTACTTGTTAAAAACTCTACTTGCCGAGACAAAAGAACTGACAAGTTGGGATCGTTGTGATGTTAACGAGTTTATAATGGTATATACTTAATAATTTAAAATGTAAGAGTGTAAGTTGTGTACTAGATACATCGTAATTATTGTAAAAACTAATTTTCGTGCAAGTCATTTAAAACGACAGACCGGAAATCACCTCGTCAATTATTATCTACTCGTATATGTAAAGTTATTTGTGATTCATGATATCTATTAGTCATACGTTGCGTATTATATATGTACGATTATTATTATTATATTTTTCTATAATGTCTTCAATATTATTTTTCGTTTATAAAAATCTATTTTATTTAATATACAATTTTATTTTTATTTATAATTAATATATTGAAATATATATTATTAGAAGTAATTATAATTAATACAATAAAAATCTTTGTGCTGGAAAAATTTCCACAGTCAGGTTTGCATTTATCCCATAAGAATTCTAATGAGATATTTACTAGTAGAAATAATTAGAAATATATCAAAGAATACAGAAGTTACCATGACTAGGTAATATTTTCTATATTATCGACAAATATTGTAAAATGATTAGATGGTAAATACAAAGATTTGTATGTTTCCTGCTTTATCGTTTGATGTTTCATGAACATTTTTAAAATAGAAAATTAACATTATCTACCATCGCTAATAGAATATAACTTATGATAACAGTATATCAGATGTTGTAAATGTTTTCTTTTTTAGCAATCAATTTATTCTAACATTTATATTTGTTTAATTAATAAAGAACAAAATATGATTATTTAAGTTTAATAACATAGATAATATTTAACGTAATTCACTTATACACGTAACAAGATTAATATATAGATTTGCTTTTCATTAATTGTAGTAGCCTAATTTACTGAATAACTTACAATTTACAAAGATAATATATTACATATCGATATTTGTATATTTTAAAATAATCATAACACAAAGATTACGATGACCATGACGTAATCTATATCCGTAGTTGGATTACGTGTCTAATGGAATTTAATATTACGCAAATTCAGATCGGTTTAGGTTTACCGCAGTCAGGACAAGCCTCTCGAATAGCAAGTGATTTCATATCGTCACTTGGATTTAATAAAACATCTATCAATGATACAATTCTGAATAATATGATCAATTATTATAAAAGAGATTACAAATTGTCAAGGTAAAATTCTGGTACGTAATCAGTGAAACGAAATATTGACACGAGTTATGAACAATCGTTCCGTATGAATAATCAATGAAAAATTATACAGAATTAATATCCTCGAATTTTTCGCATGATCGATCTTGTTAACTAATTAATGAGAGCTATGATATATATTTTATTTATAATCTATTTCTAAGTTTGCGATAAACGAACGAAGTAAACGAAAAAATGGTATTGATCGTTGGTAAAGGATATTACACATGTATACTGGACCAATCTAAATTAATCTTGAACGAAAAGTAAACGTGCATTACAAGTCGGATGAAGTATGCCCAAAGCAATTTGTAGAACGTCCGACCTTGAACCACGTGTACACTCGAATGATCCTTGATACGCCGGAATCGTCGTAACGTGATTTATAAGAGCGTTCACCTACGAACCGGAATCGATATTTTCTATATTCAGATAAAAGGTATATCATTTCATTTTTAAAGTGTAACACCAATTTATTCTTTCAATTAATATTGTTTCTTTTTTTTTTGAAAATATATTGATCATAGAGAATAGAATTATACTGACAACAAAAAACAGAAAAACATCTTGAGAAATGACATTAATTGGCAATGGCAATTAAGATCAGAGCTTTTTGTATTATGAATAAAACTCTCACGAAAAATTGACATTACTCCCTTATCTACCGGAAGTGGACACTTCGATGTTTCCGTTAAAAGAAAGATTCAGCTCATGGACGTTAGATGCGCGTGACGCATCAAGAGTAAATTGCCTGTTTTATTATGGAAGGCGGAGTTATCCTCCGAAGGCGTAATTAGTAATATGAATGCACCTTTTATGAGGTTAAGACGTCACCTTCAAACTCGGTCCGCTCGTTATTAGTCGTTATTCCAATATCATCTTTTTTTTCTCTGTTGTTCCCTTTGGTAAACTTATGTGAATCCAGGGACACTTAGAATTTCATTTTTCTCAAATACGTATTCGTTAAACTTACCCCTCCTTATTTTTAAATTCTATTTCTTTTTTCTATATTTAAAATAATAATCGTATAATATAATAATTATATATATATATATAAAATTGTGTTATAATATAAAAAGATATATTTCCGGATGAACTGATACGACCTTAGAGTTTTTTATTTGAGGAAAAGGAAAGAAGAAAAAAAAGAAACAGATAAAAATATTCATTTATTCGTATGCATAACGCTAAAGATATTAATTCCTAGAGTTTGTTATGCTTACGTATCCGGTTCTCGAAAGGTTTTCGTATCCTTCCGAGAAGTATGATAGTCGCGTTATATATTTCCATTTAATCATGGAAATGATTCAAGATCAATTAATTCTGGAATAATATCGATTTCATTACGTTACCGCACCAGTTAGCCTTCATTAGCACTTTATCAATGATATTTTATTTTCTTACTTAAGTTTTCTCTCTCTCTCTATCTATCTATCTATTTCTTTCTCTTTCCTAGTTTCTCATCTGATCATTAGCAAAAAGTTTGGCCTTTTCGTCGCCAATAACTTGCGAACTAAAGTTTCGCCAAACAAATTTACCACGGATTATCGTTCACGTGACGTTCTAACAAGCTAAGTCACGAATGGCTAATTATGCGGAACGCGTTCCTAAATCGCGAATAAGCAAATCGGAACACGTGATCTTACTTGTCTTCCTATCCGATAACCTCTCGTACGCTAAGCAATTAATTTACATCGATTTTCTGTACGTCCAACGATCGACCAATTCGAATAATTCAGTCCAATCTCGTAAAGAGAATAAGATAGAGATAGTACGAAAGAAAGAGAGAGAGAGAGAGAGAGAAGACAACATTTATCCGTACTCAATACCTATTTGAAATGGAAAATGATCAGAATTAATTAGAATAGGGATTAGGGAAACAAATGGTTGATTAAGTTAAATACTAAGAAAGAAATAGATAAATAGTAAGAGAGAGAGAGACAGAGGGTTGATTAATACTACCGTACATTTTATGCAATATGCGTAAGTAAGTAATTATATATAAATGTATATTATGCATGAAATATGCATCGGTAATTGCAGCGGTGGACTTTACCAAAAAAAATTAATATAAATTTATTTTATATGTTCTCTATATATATATATATAAAACATGCGTCGATAATTATAATTATGCATTAATAAATATTTATAAATTTATTTTATATATAATATATATGCAATATGCGTCGATAATTATGGCAGTGAATTGGGTCAACACAAATTTTTACCAATTTATTAATTTATATGTATATTAATAAAAAAATTATTAATATATATGTATATATATATATATAGGGTGTCCCCACATAACTCTAGTCACGATTTTTCATGTACTTGCGATAACCTGAACAAGAAACTACTTTAAACAAAACTTGATCTGTTTTGATTGACTATACATAGCAATAAAAAAAAGTTCGAAAACAATTTTTTATGCTTATAGCAAGCTGATTTTAATGATTTTTATATTAAATTAAAGTACACTCTTTTGCCTACGCGTAGAATACCTTTTCGAGTTATAAATCAATCTAAAAAGGTTCATAAAATGGCAAAGAATGCGGTGCTGCAAATTGTTCCTACTTTGCCATTTCTTTGAAAAATTTTGGCAAATAATAAATAAATTTTTTTCGATCATTTTTTTATTGCCATGTATAATCAATTAAAAACAGATCAAAACTTTGGTTTGAAGTATTTTTTTTGTCAGATTATCGCAAGTACTTGTTAAATTGTGACTAGAGTTATTTGGGACACTCTTGTATAATATATAATAAAATATAATATTCATAATAATAAATAAAATTGTAAATATAAGTTTGTACATTTTTATTAACTTATTCGAGTATAATAATTTTAACGACACACATAAGCAGTAACCAAGCTTGATCTCGTCATCATCGTTAACAACATCTCGATAAAGGTCTCTCTTTAGACTTTCATAAGAGAGAAACACTTAACATAGCTCGATTAATTGTTCTCCAATTTTACGACGACGACTCGGCACCGTTTTTAATTGGCATGTCCTTGAATTATACGACGTTCCTTCCGTTTATCCTTTTCTTTTTTTTTCATTTATCTTATATTCTCATTTTAACTAACCCTTTTATTTATGAATCGAACTAATCCGAGGTTCGAGTAATAAGTAGGAAACGATCGATAATCGATCGAAGGTTAAAAATTGTGTTCGTAGACGAGAATATTTTTATATTCGATTAAACAATAATTTTGTTTTTCTTCAACGATATTCACAATTTTCATGTGTTGTGATTATTTTATTTTATTATTTTGTTTTGTTTATTCTTACACCTCGTAATCGATTTCGACGATAATACGTTCGATATTCTTTTCGATCTCTCTTTCGATTTCCCATAATAATATTATTATTGAATTTCGCCATACTGTGAACGCCTCATCGAGAGATCGATGGCCCGAGACCGGCCGAAGAAAAACATTTTAACGATCGCGACAACGGTGCTATTGAGTTTTTTTTTTTTTTCTGTACACTCGTTAGAATCTTTACGTAACCTTGAATCTTGATCTTGCAATTTCAAGTTACGAGACTTTTCTTTGTCGTCTAACGTTTTAATTCTGTCATTTTCTATAATACAAAACTTCAATGGTTTTTTCTTCTTCTTCTTCTTTTATTGTCTGTCGATGCGTAAAAATGAAATAATTCCATTTGTATTTCCTCTCCTTGAAATTATCCTACTATTATTTAAATTGCAATAATGAAATTACACGGATTATTTTAAAGCGTACGATTGTTCGCGTTTTTCTTTTTTTTTTTTTTTCGAAAATTCGTTCTACGACATGGTATCGATAGGTGTTAGATATCTCAGATTTGGCGTCGAAGATAATTAGAAATAATTTATAAGCGATAAATGTTGAACGTCAGTTGTATACGTCATTCAACCTTCCACCAAATCGGTATGGCGACAATGATATTGGAAACAGCATCGGTTCTATTTTTCCTTGCACGATGTCGCGGCTGAAAGAACACTAATTAACGTGTTAAGGTTATAAATTGCATTCCTAACGAAGGTCAAGAAACCACCGATGTTAAAGTTACTCGAATCCACGTCAATTTGACTAACGATATTATTTTTCTAATAAATAAACGCATAAAATATTTCGTTCATATTCTTCTTTTATTTAACGGAAAGATCGGTGGGGTTGGGTTGGTGGTACAGTACTAAGAGGAAAATACAAAGAAACAATAAAATCAGAAAATTAATTCTTCCAATAAAAACATACAACGTAAGTTATTTCCCGTTATTTAAGTTACAGTAATCTCGTATAGTGAGTTACGTGTGCGTACGTGACTTATGACTCGGGTATTACTGCAAAATACTTATGCAAACAAAAGGAAAAATAACAAAATAATGGATTTTTCTTTAATGGAGCAACGTTATGCGATGCGTCCAGACAATTAATCACTCTATTATTTTAATCATAGTCGTAACGCCAGATGACACCGATCTACGGGAATTAAATTCCTTCGTAACTCGTGGAATTTCTATTCCATCGATAAATCCGAGAGATTTTATTACACTTGTTTCCGTTTTTACTTTGACTACGATCAGATTTATTCGATCGATTACTCTCCATTACAATAATTGCCGCCTCGTGTTCCTAGTTCTGTCGAACGTGACTATGCGAACGGTGCGAGACAAGTCTCGTGGGACACTAGACGCGTATTATCCCGTTTTTTGCTGATCTTAGCATGACGAATCTAACTATCACGCGCATCATTGTCTACCCTATGATTATATAAGTATTTTTATTACCCCGCTTTTATTATTATTATTATTATTATTCTTGAAAATCTCGTCTTATCGTTTGAGACGACAACGACGACGACGACGACAATTTTCAGTAAAATGCTCGAAGATAATTTTATTTTCTACGTTTGCTTCTGTTTCTGATATTGTCAGAGATCGTTCATCGTAATTTAAACAAACCTGACGTCATTGCGTTCATCGATAGATCCGGATTCCATCGCGGAAGGATCATCTAATCGGCAATTATTAAAGACGACCACCACTGAAAAAGAAAAGAAAAAAATAAAATACGAAAGAAGAATAATAAAATCGACATTTAAAATGTGCATTGAAAAAATTCTGATAATAATCGTCAATTCGAAGTCATTTTATATGAAAAAATTTGTCGATCCTGCTGACGCAACTAAAGGATGACGACAAATTTTGTCGATAATACCGGTATCCGATCATAAATATTAAATATTTGGATGTTATGCGTCATATATGCGTTTGCTAAAAGTTGCCAATATGCATATACATGTTTGTCAATATAAATATAAAATAATGTAATGTTAAAAAAAACTTTAATTATTAAATATAATTTATTACTATAAATCTATGGTTATTAATATCAATCAACATAAACAATCTTACTAATAATAATCTATTCCATCCCTTACAAAATATTTCAGCTAAAAATATTCAGCATTGAAAAAAGGATTATAACAAAATAATCATAAACGATTATAAAAAGAAAATGAAAAGTTTAATCCAAATAAAAATCAAACCAAATATTTGTTCATTGACCTGTCAGATCGAACGAGATTTAAGAAAGAAACTTGTCTGACCTTAAGAAAAGAACCTTGCCAATCTGTTTGAATTTTTGTGAAATCGATCAAAAAAAAAAGAAAAAGGATTGACGAGTAGCGTATCTCATCGTATCGAATGAGTGAGGTTTTACCTTGACCATCAGAGAAGTTTGCATCGGGGAGAGGACTTTAGCGGGTGTCCAGTAGGTAAAGTTAGTAGGGAAGAAGGATGGAGGAGGTGGGTCCGGTTGGCCTCCAGAGCGGACATATAAGTCCCAGGATCGCCCCCACTTTCCGTCAAACGGTCGGACACGGTACGGAGGCGAGCACAAGCTAGCAAAGCAGCAATTCTTTGACGTTGATCAGAACAAACTAACATTCGTCGTTTTCTTCTCCCGCAAAGCGTGCTCTTCGTGTTTCATTTGGTTTCTTGTTTTTTTCATTTTATTATAAACAATATACTCCCCTATTGCCAATCTTTCCCATCATCTTCTTCTTCTTTTTTTTCTCTCCGTGCCGGTTATATCCGACCGCAGACAACAGTAGCAATTTAATCGACACCCCGAAGAGAATTGTAATCCCCATAATTTTTTTGATTTTCTTCCGAATACGCGAAAAATAAACGTGAACCATAAACGCGAATAATAACGCGAAAACACTTGGAATTATCGAAAAAGTATCACCACCAATCGAGTGAGCCTAACCTGGTGAGCCAGCTGGTGTGTGCCGGTTAGTTAATATCGAGTATAGTTAACGAGACTCGGATCTTAGTAGTTCTCCTACCGTTGCTTTCGATCGACAACGGAAAAGTTGAGAAGAGAACGTTTCTTTCTCTTTCTCTCACTTTACTTACTTACTTACTTACTCACTCACTCACTCAGTCAGTCAGTCAGTCAGTCAGTCAGTCACTTACTATCTCTTTCTTTCTATCACCTTCTCTATCTTCTCTACTTGAAACGGTGTTAGAAGTCGACTGCAAGGCACCATGAGAATCGTAAGTAAATCAGTTCCACGTTATACCGCTTACCGTCTATATACATACCACTTACACTTACTTCAGGAAGTATTTATATGTTTCCTGAAATATAATAAGTTATATACTCTCATTTCAAAAAGTGAATCTAACTAGAGTGTTGTAAAATTATTCATATTTAGAATATTAAAATTAGATTAGTGTTGTTTTTCTTTTTGAGAGAGAATATCAATTATGGTAATTGTTATTATTTATTTAAATATTGAATTTTATTGATGGGGACAAATTATTTCACGCGAGATCGAATATTTTCTTCTATTCAATTGAAATTATCGTAAATAATATAATACTGTGTTAGATGTTACACGTTTTAAAGTAACTGAAAGTATTATTCGGAAAAGCGAAAGATACGTTGGCGAAATGCACTGTTAGTTTGCTTGCACCAAGGTATTACGGTATTGGTGTAGAAAAGCGAGTGCAGCAGCCCGATTCATCTTGATGGTCGGGTATAAAAGCATATAGCTAAGTGTATCGTGTTTCGTTTATATTACATTTCGACTTTCTACGTAGATTATTTTGGACGGTACCGATCATAAAACGAAACTGCCACGTGTTTAGGATCATTTCGAACCCTTATTATTATTATCTTTTCACATCTCGAATAATATGTCGATTGTTTTAGAAAAAGTTCGTTCGATCGATTGAAATTATTATTCAAATGATTCAATTAATTCTAATCGTTAATAAAAATCGCACCGTTAAATTGACACATTGTATTTTGTTTCCTTTTTTTCTTTTTTTTACTCTAATGATGGTCGTCATTATATTTATTTTTCATTTTTTCACCTTCTCTTGATTGTAGAAGATAACGAGAGTGTAACGGTTAAGTATATACAATGATTGGTTAATTCAACGTTCTTAGTGAAAGCTCAAGTATTATTTTTGTTAAAAAATTCTTTTACTTTCGCTCGTCCGATATATACTCAACGTGGTGGTTTTATTTCCTTTATTATTTTCTGTTGTCTCTTTTCTTTTTTTTTTCTTTTTTTTTCTTTTTTTTAGAATAAAATCGCGAACGGTCGATTAATCGTTTTTTTCTTTTCTTCATTTTTATAACAAAATATTTGAATTAAACGTGAAAGGATTTTGCGAGAAGATTATTAATCGATTGGAAATTAAACGAAACGAAACTTTTACCCAAATCGACGTTTTTTGATTGAGTTTCATTTTTTACTTATTATAATTTTTGATTTTTTTTTTTTTTTTACTTTTTTTTTACAGAGAGTAAAATCACAAACAGGAATTAATCGTTTGGAATAAGAGATGAAAAAAATAAAAGAAAAAACGAAATTTTTAAGATAACGAATGGATTGGATGAAACAAAGTTATTGCATAGATCGACGAGTCGCGTTTTTTTTCTTTGATTTACATAAACACACACGAACAGACACATACACGCACACGCAAAAAAAGAAACGTTTCAGAATAATGAATAGCTTGATAAATTAAATCATTCGTAGAATCTATGGATGTTTTTCTCGACAAACATATATATATATATATATATATCTACTAATTTCATAAATGGATCCTCCCCCCTATTTCGTTTCGATACGTAAAGCAAAAAAATTGTTTGTATAACGGATCGCTCGATGAAGAAGAAAAAAAAAAAAAGAAGAAAATCGTTTAAAAAATAATAGAATTGAACGAAAAAGAAATGAAAAAGAAATAGAATAAAACGGTTTGGAAAAAAGAAATGAATTCCTTGATAAAATATTCGCGAAGGTTTTATTAGTAAGGTCGAGTTGATCTAATTAAATTACCTCGAACATTTTATGTAGATTTGTCGAGTAGCCGAGATACCATTGTAGTTAAAAATTTATTATCTAACATCACAGAGATAAATTGTTTGATACAATTGGAAGGTGACAAGAAAAACAGGTGGTTAAGTTTCCTCGTTGGTAATGACGTTGGTGACGTGTCAATTTGATAGAACTGGCTAGACGATTAAAGGAAGAGAAATAGGAGATACGGAAATAGGTAAAAAAATCTTGTTCATTCACTGAAATTCTTAGCCGTTGGCGAGACAAGTTTAGCGTCCTTGCCGCAGGGAACGACAAACTTCGACGAGATTTATTCCCATTGACCTATCATACTTTTTATTAATCAAAATTTATTTTTTATTTTTAAGTTAATTTGTACATCCAATTTATCGTTAATTAATAATTGATCTTCGATTTCTTCAATAACGTGATTCTTTTCTTTTTTTTTCTACACGTTGATACGAATTTTTTTCCTACGAAAATGATTTACTTTAGTTTAAACGACTTTTGTTTTTTATTTTTATTTATTATAATAATATGCTTCGGTTAATTCTATAATTACTGAAGTGAACATGAATAACAACTTATGATATTATTTAACGTGGAAAATTATTATTTAACGTTAATAGCCGTGAACGTGTCGAAGGGACTGATAAACTGTATAAACTAGTTGATTTTTTTCTTTTATAATACTTAAAGAAAAAAACAAAAAACTCCTACGAAACTTTCCACACAAGAGAAATAAAAAATATTTTATTTCTACACGCGTGACGTGTATAATACGCGTCGATAGTTTATGCGATTTTCCGAGTATTCGACTTAAATCGTATGGTTTATTTAACGACGAGTCCAAAGTCGACCGACAAAAATTTCTATTTATTTATAATAAATCTTAATGCATATTTCGTAATTTTTACTTTCACAAGAAAAATATTTGTTCTCTCGTTAATATGTCATTATTATAATTAACTAACTAATTGTACTAATTATTGGAAGGGGAAGCAAAGTATCGATCGAATTTTATTATAAATGTAAACGTTCAATTTTTTTATAAGAAACAAAAAAAAAATAATGCATTTTACTAGGCATGTTTTTACGCAGTTTCGGTAACGAGTGGAACGTTTTATTTGACCCTAAAATTAATCTTTCTTTCACCTACATTCCTTTACTTTGATACACAGAATTTAGTTATTCCGATTTCTCTAATGATGTATACAAAAAAAAAACAAAACAAAAAAACACCATAACGCGTACTAATGAAACGTTTTCTCGTATCACTATGCAACAACTATCGCAAAAACTTAGTAATGATCTACAATAACTAGTTTTGAATTTTACGCGTGTTCTATCTTTCTCTCTTCATATTTTTATGAAACCTTCTTTAATGTGTGTAACATATTAATCGTTTAATTCGCTTAAAAGAAAATTTATCAAAAATAATGTGTTATAAATATGATTATTATTATTATTATACGAAAGAATATAATAATGACAAAGTTTATCTGTAATCTAGCAAGCAAAAATTAAAAAAAAGGAAAAAAAAATACATCTCTGTAAAAGGATAATAAAGACGATGTACTTACGTGTCGAAATTATCCGCTAGAATGAGCAACAAATCACACGTAGAATTTTTATATCGATGCATGAAAATTATTCCATTTTGTTTTCTCTTTCTTTCTTTCTTACGTTAGTTTACGTGAACTAGAATTGCACGTATTATATTATACTACGTTGATTCAATTCATCGATAACTGTAAATTATTCTAGATGAACAATAGTTAAATTATAATACCCAGAGGGATATAATTAATCATTTGTTTGAAAGCATGATTTCATCGACGCTTTAGGGTTCCTTTAAAAGTGTATTTCTCGTATCAGCATTAACGAACAAAGATCTACAACGAATCGGTTAATTAATATCGACTCTTACGTACCCAGTCATTATAAATAATTCCAATTGAATCACGATTACCGTTGCATATCTATGATTTCTATGATATATTTCATCGTTGATGATCTATTATTATTTGAACCATTGAGAATTTCATTAAAAAAAATTCTCGGGTTAGATTAGTTCGAAAATTAATAGATATAACTCGAAGTATAATATTTCCTAAGATATTCTGGAAATTAAGGATTACGTTTTTTTATAAAATCAATGATATCTAAAACAAAAGGATTCGTCAAGGATATTACGAAGGATCTGTTCGTTGTATTTTCTAATACAATTTGAGACACAATTATACTTTAACACAATATTCCAGATTTTCGTGGTATTAAACGTATACTAATTTTCTTATTTTAATATTCGTAATGTAAACGAAGTATTATATTTTTTTTCTGTTGCATTTTGACGTTTAGACAGAGAAAGAAAGAAAGAAAAAAAATATAAAAAAGGTCTCGATAAATATCTCATTGAATATTTTTCATGTGTTTCATGTTTTGTTCACATTGAATTATTATTTTTAATTAAATAAGTTTATATCACGATTTCTTCTCTTGATAATAATTATGATACAATTCGCGTTCATAAAGACAAAGGAGAAAATCTGTGCAACAAGTCAACGATATCTGAACGCTTAAAGCTATCCCTTTTATCGGTTCCGTTATAAGAGAAATGTGGCGTGGCACCTTTTGCCCGGTTTTTTTTTTTTCTGCCAACCGAGCGTGACGATTTGCACAGCATCGAAAATAACCTTCTCTTTCTTGAACGAACGAACGAACGAACGCGCGCGTGTAGTTATGTTCGTAAATGTACGCGTGAAGTGTCGCAAAGTATTTCCCATCCGAAATAAAGGTTACGCACATTTTACGAAATAACTATCCGTGAAGGTGACAACATTTTTTCCAAAAATGAATTTATTGTAAAATAAATATAATAGATAAATAAATACTCGATATGATTCTTAAAGAAATAACAAATGTACAAGTACGTGAGTACATAAATTCTTATGTAAACTTTCCACGTGAAGTTGCATACCGTAACAAACTGGAAGAGTAGAAGGGATGAAGTTGTTGATGGGGAAGAATAAAAAAAAATCAATTAAAATGCGTTATATATATATATATATATATATATATATGCACGCATATAAACGCGTATATATATATAGGGTTTTCGTAAAACGTACGCGCGCCCAAGCGAAGAATGTTCTTACGAAGCTTCTTTCTAATCAAAAGTATCCAACGGAAGAGAAACATTTTATTAGCCTTAGAAAATATAGAAACTCTTCTATGTACAATATTATTACCTAACGTGTCATAGAAAATAGTATGAATATAATACTCCTGTCTATTTTGTATTTTAATTACTTCGGTTACATAGATAGGAAAGTGATAAAAGTGTAATCGAAAAAATAGTTACAACGTGTTTTACAACGATTTTACATTCGAGCTTTGCAATATAATTTACCCATGGTGTTGTTTTTTTTTTTTACTTACCAATGATACGGATTATGTAATAAATAATGACAAATACGTACGTGTCTGTTTTTATTTACATACGTTAGTATGTAATCTTTACAAATTGCGTATTACACCTGTTAGATAGATCCTACTTTCTAATAATAAATGACGCCACCGTTTCTTAACATCTTCAACCCTCCTTTCTCATCTTCTTTGTCTTCGTATATTCGTCCTAGGTCCTTTCGTAACATTTGGCTTATTGCCATCAACTGGAACGCTTTTCTTTCTTTCTTTTTTTTTTCTTTTTTACAACTAAATGACTCCTCCCCGTCGAAGTTGTTTAAAAGGAGAAACAAATAAAAAGTAGCAGCTAGTTAAGTGTCTATTCTTGTTCTATCATTGATTGATTGGATAATGTACTAAAGCAATTATGAAACATCATAAAATGGTGTAATTAAAGGAAACCTAAACGATCGTGACGAGATCAAAAGAGTAAAAGGGGGAGAAGTGAAAAATGGGAAGAAAAAAAAAAAGAAAACATGATCGGATGTACAAGGTTGTCGAAAGGCTAGGACCTTCGTTAAATTCCTTGACGATGTATTAAACGAAGGTGAATGAAAGTTGCCGCAACGAGGAGCGTCGACGAGGTCACGAAAATGATCCCTTGCAATACCTATTTCCGGTATACGAATTTGTCTACGATGATTTTTATTGAAATACTTTGTCAATTATTATTATTATTATTACAATTGAGATTGCATATGCACCTATTTCGATTTTACTTTTGATATATTTCAACATTCGTTTAAATTTTTATTTCTTTTAATTGGATACTCGGATGTTTATCGAAAAGCCTATATTAAATTTCGTTATAATTTTTAATCGATTTTTATAATACATTAAAGTTAACCTATTGTATTAATTTCTAATCATAATTAATGAACATTTTTTGAAATTATAATTACTTATACAAATTTTTCATTTCTTTGGTAGGATCATTAACTATAAATAAAAACTATTAGCATTTCTTTTTGAATTTATATTTTAACCTTTAGCTTGATTAAAATGATTGAATTATCAGGAAGGAGAGAATCCGATCGAAATATCACGCCTGTAAGATTATCAATTTTCTCGGTTCGAGTACATCGACTCGTTGCAATGTCACTATGTTGCACTTATGTCAGATTCTATTTATATTCATGTACACCTATGGAAAGTGGTCGAGTAACGTGCGTGATAGAAAAGGAATGACGAGCCACTGTCTTTGATAGAATAATAAAATTTCTCTGTGTGTGTGTGTGTTTGTAGATTATACTAGTTTCTTCTTGTTACGTAACAGCTGACGACACGTGGTTTCGAGACGGATGCAATACGGTTAACACGGTCTACAATATTAATGGTCTATGGGTTCCTATGGGAAAGATTTACTTAAACATATCTACGAAGGAATGAACTTACAAACACGCTTCATTTTATTTTGCATTAAATACGGAAGTACACAACTACGATTAATGCATTACTCTTGTTAAGTATTTGTGTGTTAGCTTGATATCTAATAACTCATATATATTAAACTTTCCAAGATTATTTTATCATTGTCCGTCAATTTGTTTTTAAAGGATACAGTCTCTTTGTTAAGTATAAAAAAGGAATAAAAAAAGAAAGGAAAAAAAAAAAGAAAAGAAATTAGAAATTAATTACATGTAAGTTTCTAAGCGATTTCCTTCAATTCCTTATTATTTCTTTCTTTTTTTTATTTTCTTTCATCTCGTATAACTTCGTATAATGTATGCTATACGAAGTTATTACGCTCGTAAAAATGCGAAAGCAATTTTTTTTCACGTTTCCCCCTCCCCCCCCCCGCCCCTTGTTCGAACGACTTTCGAATGGTTTCAAAAGCTAAATTAAAAGACGCGTTTCTGCTCGACATCACCGAAACAAACAACTAACTCATTTAACCGACTTACTTTTACCGACACGATTTTTGTGTGTGTGTTTTTTTATTTTTTTCAACGATGGGAAAAAGAAAGACACTTCTGTGAGAGACTTCTCCTTTTTTAATTATCTATCCTTTTTTTTTGTATCCATGTAACCGGTGTGACTGATTTCTTTCTAATAATCGTCAGGTTTCCACACTAAAACCGGTATATTTATTTCCAAATTTTAATAATATGTTTAACAGGCATCGATAATTATCCGTAATACACAACATTGCGAGTGATCCAATTTTTTCTTTTTTTATTTAATTTTTCATTTTTCTTTTTATCACACACATTAAAATCTACCGTGTTACATTAATCGACCGAACGTGTTAAATTCCATTGCGTTTTATATATTCTCAATAATCCTAGAATGAGAAAATGATTATAAAAACACACACACACACTGATTGAGGATTATTTAAATATGAATTAACAAATAAATTAATAAATAAGAAATAAATGATTAATGAATGATTACATGAATTATTCAATTCAACGAAACATCAATAGGATTAAAGAATGATACCGACGATCTTTTCACTCGAAATTGTTGCCACATAAACGCAAGCATGCGTTTTTCTTCGCATGTGTGTTTGGGATATCGCTTTGGCATGATCTCGCGTCACGGTGCAAGCACATGTGTGCCAACGCTTCGAAGCCCCGACCTCGTGCCTTCATAGAAAATAAGACACGAAGACTCCAACAACTAGTTTCTTCACAAATAAATTCAAATTGGTCACCTTTCCTTCCTAGCTATTAATGTTTATTCAAATCGAAACTTTAACTATTTTCATAAAACTTCATTCGCGTATTCACGCCTTGAAATTGAGATCATTGAAAAACGAATTTTTTAAGGAAAATATTAAGTTTTCTTGATTCTTGATAGGATGCATAATTCGTTCGATGAATTATCTTCTTCTTTTTTTTTTTTTTAATTCGATTATCAATCCGATTGTTTCAAATTTTATTAGCACAAACTAAATGGATTTTTGTCGTGACAAAATCGATTGCGATCGTTTAAATGAATCCGTGAGAAAACAAGGAATATAATACATTAAACAGAGATAGGTTGATTATCCATACGATGGATTCCATTTGAACGATTTTCCCAGCAAGTTTCTCACATGTAACATTGGACGAGCGAAACCATTATAGTTCACGGAATAACCGATGTGATTTTCCATCCAATCCTCCTACTCCAAGCAGATCGTTCAATTTCATTGATTTCATCAGTAGCTTTACATAAGTTAACGCGTATCTTCATTCCCCGATGATCTTTCGTAGTTCTTATTGGCAAGTAACGTTGATATAACTCCATTAACGACAAGAAATTTGCGATTAGAAATTCGATTTCCTATTGGATTCGACTATAACAAATTTAAACGGTCAACGTGTGAGAATTATAGTCATTTTTTAACATTTCACAAGCGATTTCTCTTAAATATATCGATGAATAGTGTTGTGTCAATAATTATATAACAATGCCAATCATTTGGAACATTTGTATATATATATATATAGTTTATGTTAGTTGAAAAAACAAAAAGAAAAACAAATGAAAAGAAGAGATTTTAATTAAAGGGTGTAATACGTGTCAACAACGATTGTAGGAAAGGAAACTAAATTTTTATAGGGGTCACACGTGCAAAAAGTTGGACCTGTGTGATTAATTTCGTTCGGTCCTCGGCGTTATATTGCCTCGTAAATTTCTTTTCTAGCATTATACAAACCGCAAATTAACGTTCTTTCCTAGCAGGAATTTGGAATCATAAAAAATTGTCACGCACCCTTCGTTTTCAACAAAATATTCTCTCAATCCCGTCGAGTTATGATCCAAATAAGAGAGTATAGATTATTTGTGAGTTAAAACTTGTCAGATATTTGTATGCACGAGTTATAGGTACGTGGTAAAGGGAGAAATAAAATAAATACTCACAACTACGAAAAGTTGTTAATTATTGTAAATGATTATTAACTTATTTGGCATTAATTTCCGATCGTTTGATTGAGATATTTCGAACAACACAACACACACATATGATTAAATATTAAATCCTAAATGTTCGAGGTTACGTTGAAAGTGAGAAACATGTTTCCATTTCTTTTTAAATCTAAAAAAAATTTCATTTTCTTGATGAAATAAAGATTCGTGTGTTTACCTTAAAAGAGAATGTTTATTATATAGTGTAGTCTCATAAGAGCCTTTAATGATGCCATTTACTCGATTGTTGGTGATAATCTGGGTGCCAATAAATTGACTAGAAAGGCGCGCGTTCGTGAGATTTTGTTAGACTTATCTGTAATCTCGATAGCCTATTAGAAACGATTCCTCGATTTCTTCTCTTATGGATAACACGATTTCCTTTCGCCGATTTATTATAGACATTCTCGGTCAGTTCCATCTTCTAGAATCTAATTTCTTCTTATTTAAATTCCTTTACGAAATAAATATTTATTAACTAACGAACCAACGACAATACTTCGTTTTGGGTATTGAGATCGTTGATTTTGTTTTTGTTCATTGGTTTGTTGGTTCTCTTTTTACCAATACCATCTAAACTCGTTCACACGTATATTTAATGAACACAACATTTTTTTCAATAGTATTTTTAATTAAGCGTTTTAATTACACGAAAGAGGCACGCTTTTATAATTGGAAATATATATTGCTTTTAATAAATTTTTATTTTGTTTTTTTTTTTTTTTCAGATCGGTCTAGTAACAATTCTAATCGCCATTATGGTTGCCACCACAACGGCACAGAATTACAGACAACTCTACGCTGGTTTCGGTCCGTACTTTCAACAGAGCGCAGGATTGAGGGATCCAAGATCTAACAGAGGTTGGTTTCAATTATCTATCCTTCTTCGTGATTTCGATTCAATCATTTTCAATCGACCGTGAATTTCTATGAAGGTTAATGATTATATCTAACGGTATTGAATCGATATAACGATCGTATCTTATTCGATGGATTCTAACGATTACGCGATGTCCTATATATATATATATAATTTAATATTAATTTTTTTTTTCTTCAATTATTTTTAATAAAAGATCTTAATCTTTGAAAGTAAATTACTTCCAATTTCGTACATGGAACTAACTTTTACCGGAACAGATTTAACGCTCTCGAAGTTAGGATAATAATTCAAGATTGAAGCACGTGTTGTAGGAGTTAGTGACCATCGGTGAAAGGATAGATATAAATAACTACATCTGACCGATTTTTAATTTATTAACAAATATAGTTTTAACGAAATATATATATATATATATATATATTACGCATATATTATTCAATGTATCATATGGCAGGATATGATAAATATATATCTTTATCTGTGTAATTATCCTATTAAATTATCATTCAATCTTGCCGTCTTCTGCTATCTGAAAGGCAATAGTTTACAAGTCAATCTGATCGAAATTATGTAAGTAATATCAGCGAATCTATCGTTAATGTTGCTCAATAGAAGAAAATATTCGATCGAGATAAGCAATTAATTTTTCATCGTGAAGTCTTTCTCTCTCTCTCTCTCTCTCTTTGTAAATATATAAAAGATTAATTTATCTATAGTTTATCATACTATATCTATTATTTTTCCATCGTTACAAGGAAATACTTTGTTAATTATACGAAGTTCATTTACAACGCGTGTTGAAATCGCTTTAAATATGTTACGAATAAATATATTACGAAATTACTAATAGATTAAATACAAAATTGAGAAGTTTTGAACGGCAACATTTGAGCGAGAGTTATTTTACACCAAAAAAAGAAAACTAATAATTATTTATTCTATGTTTTTTTTTTTAATTTTGTGCGTTATTCGTTCACGTTCATTTGCAACTATTGATACTTCGCTGTATCGAAATCAATCCTATTTTATTATTCGTATTTTGTAATCGAATATCTGACTTTACCTTTTATTGCAACGTTATTGACTCAATATGTTACACGTAATTGACGATAGAAATAAAAGATAGAATAATAAGAAATAGAGAATTACGATTTCTTTAGATCGGTATTGAAACTATAAAATACAAGTTGGAGTCAGTTCGCGTGCCAAGTTCAAACGCGTTTACTTTTCTAGACATAGTTGATAATATCTGGTAACGTAAGAAATGACTAACGTTTATTGACACTCACCCAGTCCATCCAACTCGATGTAAAGTTAGTGAATGCTTCAGTGAACAAGAATCGAAACGAAAGAAATAGGAATACAAATTTAAAACAAAACAAACAAAAAAAGTGTTGATTGTTTTAATGCTTCAATTTATGAGAACATTTTTTATTTCTAATACCATTTTATTTTATTACTAAATTATTCAAAGAATTGAGTACACGCGAATCGTAGAAAGAAAAATAATTGTTCCTTGTTTCATCAATAATTCATGAAAAGTTTAATAATTGTAATAACGTTTTATATTTCCTTGAAAAGAAAAAAAAAAAAGGAAGAAAAAATTATTCAAGTTGAATTAATTCGATTATCTGAACAATATTCATACCTTCCGATATTAATCTATAAAATATAAATTCTATGTACAATTAATACGTGCGTGATTAATAACACGTATCCTACAATAATTTCCTGTTACCAAGACTTTTTAGAAAGGATTGTTATATTAACTTTCATTGAATAAGTATTACTTATATTATTAAGGAAACGCGTTGGAAGAGAAAAAGAAAAGAAAAACTAAACGACATAATGCAAAATATACGAAAGAGTTGAATAATATACATTTCAAATTTATCTACCGGCTAACGCGTGTCGAATACAACAACAAAAAAAAAAGAAAAATATAATAGCACGAAATTGGTAAAGGATCGATCAATCGTACTTAGAAAAAAAAAAAAAAGAAAAAAATGTTGTAGAAAAAGAATGAAAGAAGTTACGGATCAGCGGACGAACGAACGAAGATGTTTGAGTTTGATTTATTGGTGCGATCAACGACCGTGAAGGACGAGTATCTTTCTTTGAGTACGTCCGATACTTTTTTTTTTTTTTATCTTCTTTTTCTAAGAGGATTTTTCTTCCCTCGATGAACGAAATATATGGTGAATGTATATTTACAAGAAAAAAGAGAGAAAGGGACGAAACAAAAATTATTTTATTTTATTTTATTTGAAATAATATTTTTTATCCAGATTTCGGATTCTTTCGTCAATTCGTTCGTTTTTTTTTTTTTTGGTTTGTTCGATAAAAATCGTAAATCGTAAAACCGACTACCGTTCACGTTTACAATGTTCGATAGTTGCATTCACTCATAGTCAGTGCTACATATCTTGTCGCGGTCATCAAGGTCATTGACAACCGGTATAAACGACGACCGTAAAAACACGTTGTTACGCGTATACGCGTTAATACAATTTCGTAGGGAAATTCTCGACATACAATAGCATTGACACGTGTTCAAACGGATCTATTCAACTTCCTAGTTAAATGAATCAAACTCAATATGAATTAATTTCACATGCTAATTTATGAATCTGATAATATTATAATTAAATCGTCTCGCGTTTTAACGATTATAAATTATTTAACAACGGTAGCTATACGATCTATCATTATAATAAATTATCATTATTATTATTGTTTAATCGACAAATTAACTACTAAATTGATGATGATCATCAACGTTTTTACATCGATTTTGATTTCTTCTTTCTTTTTTTTCTTTTCCAGGTCCGATACTTTTCCCACCTGGCCCGGAACCGAATCGCGCCGATAGCAGCGGTGTGATAGTCGGTGCGAGTGGCTATGGATTTGTACCACCTAATTCAGGTAAATCGTCGAGGAAATGATTATGCCAAATGTCCACTTGAAAATTCTTCGGTGTTTCTTTTGAGATGTAACAAAAAAAAAAACAAAAAAAAAACAAAAAAACAAAACAAAATTGACGACGCGCGGATGGAAACGATTATACGTTTGTAAATATGTAAGAAATCCAAAGATGATACGTTGAGAGAGCGAGAGAGGCCACAGAGAGGGAATAATCAGAGAGGGAATGATCAGAGAGAGAGAGAGAGAGAGAGAGAGAGAGAGAGAGAGAGAGAGAGAGAGAAAGAAAACCGACCACCCTCCCCGATCCGTCTCTTTGACGCACTCGCACCACACTCCGTTTCTATCCTTGTGCACTTTAACTTATTAAATAAAACAAACAAACAATATTGTATATATAGTTATTATTTCCTACAAAAATAACATGAAATAACCGTAATCGTTGAGTAACTTTGAACCTTTATCTTCCTTCCTATCAAAACCCCCCTGCTGCCCATCAATAACTTTGTAAAAAGAAATAGAACAAAAAAAAACTCAATACCATACAAATGTACTTGTATAGGGTATCCTATTTTGATTAAAACAAAGAAACCCTGTAAATTATATGTTTGTAGTACTAATAACTCGCATTGTTTAATGACACTTTTATTATATGTTTGGAATGTTAATACTAAATTTAAAAGATAAAATTAATTTCCTCGAACAAAAATCCTTATGAAAAAATATATTACGTGTTTAAAAACGTATCCACAACAATAATTGACCTTTCATCCTAAATAAGTATTTTCAAATTGGATTTATTTGTTGTTGTTGTTGTTATTGTTATTCGATCGATGGTTATGGACGGAATAAAATTGATAGATTTGTAATTTACTTTCATCCAGGATTTTAAACGAAGGTCGACAAATGCAAAACGCGTGTCTGAAAGGATCGATCCTTGATGTGTCGTGTGCGCGCGCACGTATTCCATCATACTCGAAAGAGAAGTCTGCTTTATGCTATGTATATGTGTCAATATATGCAGATCTGTACATATATATATGTGTGTGTGTATGTAGATACGCAAAAGCATTGCATGTTTGTAGTAGACAAGGATATCTCGTGTTCGTGATCGTGAACCCGTCTCTTCTTGTCGAGGACGTGAGCTCGTTTCCTTGTTTTATTCCATCTATTACCTTCGAGACACCATAATCGCGCCGACACAACGCGGAAGAAAATCGTTTAGATGTTCGAAGAGACTATATAACCTTCGTGCGACTCTTCAAGCAAACAACCAACCAACCAACCAACCAACCAACCAAGTTTTTTCTTCTTCTAGTGCACCACTTTACTTCACAATACTTTAACAATTTACTTTCCCTCCGAGAGTACGAGTGTTTCATTTAACGAAATATTTAACGAAATATAATAGAAAAAGAAAAAAAAAGAAAAACGTGAAAATAGAACAAATAGAACAAAACAAAAATAATGAAAAAAAAGAAAGAAAAATATGACATTAATCGAAATCGATAAGAGAATATCGGATCGAATATTATTATTATTATTATTATTATTATTATTATATAATAATAAACATCGCGCAAAGGTAGGTAAATTCTTGAAGAACGAAGTAATGATTAATGTTAATGTCACATAATGTATAATAACAACATTAAAAGATATAATGATACCTGTAAAAGATTAAATAAGTACGAAAGAATGAATATAGTTAACTTCCTGAATTATCTTGTCACGGGATGGGATTAATTCGAAATACCGGTTTTCGTGAAGGTGAGAATAAGAATCCTGAAAGGGAAGCCTTGGAAGAGGATGCTAGCAAACACCCGCTTGGTGTGGATCAGTGAAAGTAACGTCAGTCAAACTCGTTTACCCGTAACGCTTCCTTTCTCGATGCCATTACGTGCCACGTAACAGGTGTTATGAGGTCGGTTAGGTTAACGACAAGGTCGACTTTTTTTTGTCGATCTACGCTTATTACGTATCTTTCCTTTTTCTTTTTTTTTTCTCTCTTCGGACAAGATCAACGTTCCTTTCCTCATTTTTATCCGGTCAAGTCAAGTCAAGTCAAGTCGAGTCCAGTTGAATTCCGTTAATCGGGGTGGGGGGGGGTGAATTAATTAATTTCTTCTTTTTTCTTTTTTTAACCCACATCTCTGGATTATTATATTTTTTTCGTCGATGTGATTTTTTTAACGGGAATCGGTGTGAGGACAAAAAAAAAAACATGTAATAAATAAAAATACGAATATTTATCGTTGACGCAAACCAAACGGCGTAACAAAATCTCTTCTTCTCTTTTTCGAGAGAACGTTTTAAAAAAAAAAACCACCCTCCGCCACCCCGGCCCTGACTTGCATTTAATTACGCGACACGCGTAAAGGCTACGGGTCTCTGGGCCCCCTTCCGTAGGGCGTCCTTGAAGGAAATTTATCCGAGGGTTGAAAGGGAGGGCTGAGAGAAAAGCGAAAACTTCGCTTTCGGCAAAGCAAAACTCGTAATTTAGCGATATCTCTGTTAAGTACTTTTTCACGAGACGTTAATTCCAAAAGCGGAAGTTGGAACTTCGCGAAAATGGAATAAGAATATCTTTTTTCCCCTTCTTTGTTTTTCTTTTTTTCATTTTATATTCTATCAAATATACGGATAAAATGATTCTACGTGACTGACAAAGTGAAAAAATAAAAGAACAAATTTTCATTTATGTTAAATTAATTATTATTATACGAAATGATATGTTATTAACATCGTCAATTTATTTCTCTTATAAATACAAAGTTAAAAATATCGAACAATAATTATTCACGTTTGGTAGGGAAACTTATTGATCTTGAAAATACGTAATATAATCAACTCCAGTTACTCTCTCTCTCTCTCTCTCTCTCTCTCTTTAGTTTCCCTTTCAATGTTCGAAACCTATTTGACTTTATATTGTCAGAACGTCGTGGTGGTCGAGGTAGCTAACTCGGTGAAGGGTGATCGTGCATTGGCGAGGCATAGGAGCAGAAAAGCGAGCACTTATCAATCAAAGGGAGAACATGGGAAAAGGGATGAGGTCAATCATGCCAAGGGAAGGAAGGTGACGAGGGTGCTCGTAATTAGTAGCTCTGAAACTCACCCCCATCCCTTACTTTCTCTCTCTAACTCTCTCTAACCCATTCTCTGTGCTCTCTTAGGCTACCTTCTCATTATCAATGGTCATATATATTCCTCTATGTGTGTGTGTCTCTCTCTCTCTCTTTTTCTCTTTCTGATATTCCTCTTACTGTCAGTTTCCACTAACTCCTTTAAAATGGACTACTATTCGAATCGTTAACTCTGTCTTTGATCAATGTTCGAAAATTGCGCCCCTTAGACTAGATAGCAGCACCTCTCAGCTAGCATGATTAATGCGCCGTCTGTTGTCGCTAAGAAAAAGACATATCGATTGCTCTTATTGATTAAGGGATCACGCC